>NW_014577785.1:226071-233571 GCF_000485595.1 Priapulus caudatus | reverse complement strand
TTTTACAACGGCTTCATTGTGGCATAAGTAAAATAATATCTTGATAATATCCCACTAGTAAAATGTACGGCTTCTTTGCAATTTTTTGGCAGGTTTTTGGCTACTAGATGGCAGCACAAAAAGCGCGCGATAATAAACCACGTGGTATTCTGATGTAAATAATAACATTTGCACGCTGGCTTTGTGAATTCCTCGCGAACTCGGATTACCCTTCGAAGTTTCGGTTTTAAGTGGCTAATAAACACGAAGGAAATTGATAGGTGCGTATTTTATGTGTCTTAAATATGTTATGTATTCGATGAAGGTGCGAAATGAAGTTGTCATGACTCTAATTTTGTGTTTAAGAAGTTCGAACGTTGTGCCAATGCGTTTTGGTCGAGATTAGGCGTGTTATCAAATATCATGAGATACGGCCCTGAGTTGTGAGTGTAAACTAAAATGAATTACGCGTAATACAGCTAGGTTATTATACGTACATGATAGGTAATTGGCTTGCAGGTTTAAGTTGTCAGTTCGCCTACGGTTAGCAACTTAGCAGACAACTGTGTTTCAACAGAAACGAGAAGGGGCGGACGCGTTGCGTATCTGCTAGTGCTAATTAAGGTGCTATGTGGTAATTTTAATGACACATACCAAATGCAAAGCATTAATTATTATTACTTGATAACTCTAAGTGATTGTTATACACTTACGTTAAAATATCATTATTAGTACAATTATATCAAGTGTATGAATACTGTTTAAGTGTTACACGTTTCCCATGTCATTTCACTACTGACTCGCGCAGTGGCGTAGACAGGTCCTCAGTTGTGGGGGGGATGATTTCGCTGTTACTTCCATCATAATGTATATGAAGAGTGTGCGCTGCTCGCGCACACTCTTCATATACATTATGATGTACACCGCGAGCGCCTTGGCACAAAGCCCTTAATGGGTGGGGTCCAGGGGCCCGCCCTAGGGGCCCTGGCGGGGTGCAGGGGCAGAGCCTTGGATTTTAGCAATTTAGAACCTTCAAGATGGTCTTTTTTGAGGTAATTGAAAAAAATTGATATTGTAAGTGCAATTTTGTGAATTCGAAGGTAATTTTTTTCTTTGGATCCCAGAGGTTTAATAACACGCACCCCCCTCCACAGTCCACACACACACAACCAGTGGCGGATCCAGAAGTGAATTCTAGGGGGGTATGCGCATCTACACGCTAATTTCTCCAATACTAGACTAGCAAATACTTTCTGTCATGCATAATCATACTACTTTATGACAAAATAAACTCTAGTTTCTCCCATTTCACTGTGCGTTGTCTTATAAAAGGCATTTGAAAATACCTCCAATGTTGTTCAAATTCTCCGATGTTGTTGACACTTTTGCGTTGCTCTGCCAGGCAACCGTCCAGCGGTACGGGTGTAGCAAAGATAAAAACATGTGACGTCACCTAACCGATTCTTGGCGAAATTGTTTGGCAAACAATTTAGCGTTGGCGCCAGATTACCAGATTTTGCACCTCTTTCTTGTGGGTTTTAAGCAAACGGCAGTGAAATGGGAGGAACTAGAGTTTATTTTGCCATAAGGTAGTGTGATTATGCATGACACGAAGTATTTGCTAGTCTAGTACTGGAGAAATTAGCGTTTGGATACGCATAGTGCGGCTTTAATATGTCTTGCGAAATGTCTTATCATTGAAAAAATCGTTCACGAAAATTGAGTCTTCCTATTCGAACGGACTTCGATCACTACAACTTACGTCACTTCACTGTTAGATCTGATTTGGGTAGGAGGGTATGAGCAGATTCTCTCTCCCAGCAACACTAGTTGTTTGACAGAGGTGGGGAGCGTGGACACACATTGCAATGTGCCGTGTCAACTAGACTGGCCCTTGTCGTCGTCGCGTACCTCCCAGACGCAGCCGCAGGGACGCTGGCAGGTAGTCTACGTGCATCATTCGTCAAGCAGAGGAGTCGTTGCGTCGAGGTCAAAAATTGGTAGCCGACGCATTGACTCGCAGAGGGCGCTATACAACGCCTGCCTCTTGTCGGGTACCTGGCTATGTGCTCGATGCAGTCACCAGCACCAGGGTCTACTCTCTCTCGTGTGTCCGTGCACTCTGGTGTGCGTGCAGTGACGTTGTCCACTCTAAAGGAGCATTAAAACAGTCGTTAGCCAGTATAGAGTCAATAAATATTGAAACTTTGGTAGGCAAACATGTATGCATAACACAACATAAACGCAATCTCACACAACGTGGCAACACCCGCACACAGCATAGCAAATCAACGTGTGACTAAACATCAACATGTACAAATAACTGCACGCGAGGAAGGGTTGAACAGTTTGTGTTACGTCTTGACTCTTGACATTGTAATGTGTAAAATCCGCCGCACACGTGAGTAAAATGACTCGTGCGTCATTTTACTTGAGTAAAATAACTCACGTGTGCGCCGGGCTTTAAGCTGCAAAAATACAGCATGACTGGGTTGAAATTGTCAGAAGGAAACACAGCTAGAAATGAAGGCATGCCAGTTAGGCAGTTAAGACATGTCCGATATGATTTATGGGATGTTGAAAGTTAGCTTCAGGGGACCCGTTAGACCCGGCATGCCTTATAGGCCTGGGGAGAACCCTAGTATCTATAATACACGTGTTCCTACCTTTCCAAGGCTATGCTGATAGTTTAATAGCTTTTTAGAAGTATATCTGCTTTATTAAGTTAAAATTCCACTCAACTGCAGGGCCGTAGGCTGAGCCAATTCCTGGGGGGGGGGGCAAAATTTCATGACTCGATCAACTGTGTAATGATGAGCGACGGCCGCAGCTCTTGATCGACGTCCATAGTGTGCTAGGGGTGGGTCTGAGACAACGCTTTCACGGATAAGTGACGAAAAAAATCACATTCTAGGGTTATTCACTATTATTAGCTAAGGGTATTTTTTAATTGTGCTCAAAAATCAAGGGGCAGCAGGTCCCCCCCCCCCAGAGGCTACGGCTCTGAACTGACCAAACCTATTATAATAACACATTAAGCATAGCGCAGACCTGAGATTTTTTCATGTAACTTGACCGATTCTAGAATCGCTGTAAAAATTGCTGTGAAATTGTTACGTCTGCGGAAATGTGCAACTGCAACCCGTAGTGATTCTGATCACTTGCGACGAGTTGCAAGAATACAAACTTCTTTGATTTCGAGCGACTCGTCGCTCCCAATCGCTCCCAAATTGCTCTAGAATTGCTTCGAAATTGCATGTGTGCGCACACGCGGTGACACATCGACCGATCGCTTGCGGTTGCCGGTTGCAGCGACGCGCAACCAACAATTGCAGGTCTGCGCTAGGCTTTAGCTAATGCAGGTTAAAAGCATTCATACGTCCCTCTGGAATGCACTCTATAGTTTATATAGGCTGGGTGGCAAACTGTGTGGGTTGCTAATATTGCCTTGAAAGACTAAAAAAAATTCATACATATGTGTAGTCACTGGTCAGAATCCTCTCAGCTCTATTATATATATATGACATGTCATGTGTAGCTATATTAAAGACATACAACGAGTAGAGTTGATAATAAATGTTTAATTCTCGCAACTAGCATTCATTGGCTTACGAACTCTAAGACTAAGAGTTGTTTGGCGTTTTAAAAAACTGACTTACGTTGCATATCTGTAGCTGGGATTGATTGAGAGCGTTAAAAGTTAAAGAGCTGTAGTTGGTACAGTCATACCAACATGTTTAACTTTGATAGGCTTTAGTAGGCGAGGTTGATATTAATGCTTGGGTGTAGTATTGTAAGTTAGTAGGGAGTGGTGTTTTGTTAACCAGTAGGTTGGTGCGTGTAAAAAACTGGACAAGTTTGCAGATAGAGCTGCTGAGAACTTGCAGTAACGCTAGCTAGTCGTTTTCACAACTGGTAACGTAGAGGAGAGAGCTATTACGATGCACTCAGTACAGATTTAGAACGTCAGACAAACCTTGTACCCTCTTCTCATTAACTGGTCTGTACTGGTCAGTTGTGCACATTACATGTAGCGTAGCAACATTGGGTGACAGAATTGTGTTACAGAGGCAGTCTGAATTGACATACATGACAAGTTATTGATTAACTGTCAGAATAATATGGAGTCTATAAAAATAATAAGGGCTGTCAGCCTGTCACAGTCAGTGAATACATATACCTGCCATGCGGTGAGAGTATTGGGGAAGGGCAGGGAGCACACATATAAGCAGGAGTCTATCAATATATATTGATTATATATTGATTATATATTGATATATATATCAATATATTGATAGACTCTTGATATTAGTCATAGCTGCTGTTACATTATGTCAAGAGTACATAAGAGAGTCTCTATGTATTATGTACTCTTGATTACGTACAACACACCTGGCAATATTTTTCATCTTCTGCGCCTTAGTTCTAGATGTAATTCCATTTGTAAGCTTACTGCAGAGAATGTACAGTTTGACCTGCTAAAATGTTTTTCTGTATTAACTAGCCTGACTGATGGGCTCTAGTGAACGGTTACCACTCTTTTCCTCTCGGCATAAAGTTTTGCCAAATAAGTTGGTAGCAGGTGTACATTGAAATGTGCTTTAGCGAAAACGGGTTGGTTCTCGAAGTTTGATGGCTTACTAATACAGTGTACTCATCTACTGTGCCAACCGATTTAGGGTTTTTAAGTGACTTGACACAGCTAGTAACCATTCCTACAATTTGACACCTAGATCACGAAGCATTAGTGAAAGGTACTGCAGCTGTTGTACTATATTTGACGTCGAATAAGCATAGAACGAATTGTAAGGAATCCGTTTTTCTATTTTTTTTTTTTAAATATTTTCGCAGAGTTTCAATGCAGTTACGCACGTTATTGACGTTGTGCTTTAGTATGTTTATAATGTAGACTTGACAGTTACGTAATTGACATCTAGGCAATCGATAAGGCAGTTTCCTAGGTGCAGGAAACAAGACATATATAGGAATCAGATCCCCTAATGTAGGACAGGGAAATGCCGAAGCTGGCACGTAGCTGTGTTTATGTGTGTGTGCGTGCGTGCGTGCGTACGTGCGTGCGTATGTGCGTGTCGTGGCGCAAAAGTGAAGGCCTGCCTGATTACTCAAAGCTCAAAGTTCAAACGCTCACTTGGGCGTATAAATAGTCAGTCTATAAACTCTTCCGCTATGTAAGTCTTTCACTCATACTAACTCTCTTTTCATTTCCCGGGATGCATTCTGTGCCAGTGCACTCGATTGGTGAAGCCATTTCTATGATATGCACAGTGGTTAGATTATAATTAAGAAGCTGCCATCGAAAATCGTCTCTCAGTGTTAGGTTACTGAAACCGCCGCAAACCTGTGCCAGAGTATCGAGGATGGGTAGCATTGAACCACATGCCTGCCAAGGATGTTTCTCACACTTACTGAGGCAGCGCAGCATCTCACACTAACTGTAGACGCGTGCGAGTTCACGCGCGTAAGCTCGCGTGCACGTGTTTCCGATTTCATCTTCTGTTTCCCGACCGCGTAGACGCGCAGGTAGCAACGGCTGGCAGCGTTCGGGCGCGAGGACTTCGTGATCCACCAGGTGGCGCCGGCGGGGTGACGGGAAGACGTCTACTCACTCGCGCCCACGTGAACGTTCTCTTGTCCTTTGCAGAACGCCGCCAAGCAGCTCGGTCGAGGATGGTCTAAGAGTGGCCGGCGATCATCGTCACGGCGACACGTTCCAATCATCGTCACGGCGACACGTTCAGAACACGACCACGGCGACCAGAGGAGACCCTGTGCCGCCGATGGAGAAAACGTTGCAGAGCAACACGAGTTCCTTCGAGGACCTGGACGTGGACCACTTCGACACGGACGAGTACCACTTCCAGAGATGGGTGAGCAGGGGTAGAAATTAACTTTTGAACAATGGAGTTCAACGCCTGCCCTTAAAAAGAGGGAGTCCGCAGCAAAATGAGGGAGGCCCCTATGTGACCTCGGTTTTTGGCCATCGACCCCTATGCGACCTCGCTTGTTGGCTGCCGACCCCTATGCGACCTCTCTCTGCCTGATCAGTGAAGAGACCAAGAATAAGTTGTAAATTTCAGTAAGGTGAACATGTGTTAAGGGGCGGCAGCTGGGACCAATTTCGTGTAATCCAGGGTCCACTCCACGGTATTGCATGTGCGTTCATTCGCCCTCCACCTACGTTCGTTGTATGAAGATCCCCTATTCCAATAATTACAATTACGTAATCAGCTTATCTGCCCTAAGTGGGTACCGGTTCTAGCGCTAGCCAATCAGCTCTGCCGTAAGGGCCTTAGTAAACTCTGCTTAGTAATGAAGTACGTAGAGTGGGTATAGTTTTGCGTGGAAGGCACGTGTAAACTGGTCTGGCTTTACGAACGTGGCGAAAATATCCTAGGAGGGGTATTGCAATCTCGCCCCAACAGATAATCAAGTTTAAAAACTTGCTAGTTGGCTGGCTGCTCATGCCAATTTTTTTGCAGTGATGCAATGTTTTTTCGCGAGACAATGACCGTGACCTTGGCAGCAGTCTGAGAATAGAGGACTACTAGCCTGCAGTCCCTGCACGCATAGATGCATGACATAGCTACGCAACGCGCCATCACCCAAAAAATACGCAACCCCTTTCACGCCCAGCTTTCTTTATCGTTTCCGGCCGCTGTTTTTTCTTTCTCTTCGTGCTTCATCGCGCTATAATGTTATATATATATATATATAGTATAGTATATATATATATTTATCTTATTATGTGTATAATATGAATCTAATATTATGTCAATTACTATATCTTTAATGACAATGCGTTCGGCGGTCGTTATTCTTACATTAGAGTTCTATACATTTAGTTATGATTATTTCATTCTGCTGGACGGCTGCCATCATTTGCTGCGCGTTCACTCACCGTCATTACACGGCTTCAGCTGGCTGACCGGTACTACGTTGGTGCCTAAGTCCGGAAAAACTGCCGTTCACACATCGAAGATACACCGAGATCTCGGGCGCCTAGCTAGCTCGGTATAATATACGACTACCGGTCGACAGTTCCACACGGTTACCCTAACGTCGTGCAGGGCGCAACGTGCTAGCCAGTCTAGCTTAGAGCGCTTCACACGAACAACTGCTTCCACCATCGCGCCACACGAACAAAACAAGAGCGCCCAGCCTGTCCGAATAACGCTCGCCTTTAAGATGGCGGCGGAATATGATTCCGCCGCTTCGCAAGCCGGAGCATCGTCCGCGGCCTAATCAACGCCGTGCCTTAGCAAAGCCCTGCTGTATAGTTTTAGCCCCGTGTTGAACGCAACTTTTCTCCTCGTCGTGCAGACGCGCACGCTTATAGTTTTCGATTCTTGCTCGCTGTCGTCGCAGCCAGTGGGTGTCCTGACCTCTTTCGACACGGACCACCGCGATTGCGTTCCAGCGCCCGCCACCGCTTGACGCAACTCACACGGCTGGCTGATGTCACATCGTTTATACTTACGCACGCTTTTATCATTATTTGAA
>NW_014577785.1:208007-225143 GCF_000485595.1 Priapulus caudatus | reverse complement strand
TCCTCCCTCCCTCCATCCTTCTCTCCCTCCCTCCCTCGCTCCTTCCCTCCTATCCCTCCCTCCCTCCATCCTTCCCTCCCTCTCCCTCCCTCCCTCCCTCCCTCCTTTCTCCCTCCATTCCTCGCCTCCCTCCCTCCTTCCTCCTTCCCTCCCTTCCTCCCTCCCTCCTCCCCTCTCTTTTCCCCCTTTCTCCCTCCCTTCCCTCTCTCCTCCCTTCCTTCCATCCCTTTCCTTCCTCCATCCTTCCTTTCCTTTCCATCCTTTTCTCCCTGCCCTCTTTCACTCACTCCCATCCTTTCTCACTCCTTCTTCTCATTTCCTCTCTCCCTCACCCTCTCCCTCTCACTCAACCTCTTTTCTCTCTCTTTTGTCATTATATTATCTTTCCTCCTCCTCCCTCGCTTCCTCCCTTCCCTCCATCCTTCTCTCCTTCCTCCCTCGCGTCCTTCCCTCCCTCCATCCATCCTTCCCTCCATCCTTCCTCCCTCCCTCCCTCTTTCACTCACTCCCTCCTTCCCTCACTCCTTCCTTCTCCCTTTCCCTCTCTCCCTCTCACTCTCCCTCTCACTCAACCTCTTTCTCTCTCTTTTGGCATTATATTTGCTTCGGCATTGTATTGTTTCATATGTTGACGCGAAGCTCTAAAAATACTGCTGACATTAAGTAGTGTCTGAGGATATTGGAGTATTTCCCATGGTGGGGGTGGGGGTGCTACGCTAGACGTGATTGAGTCAGAAACTACAGCAGTGTGACATATCGCATACAACCCGAGCGATTTTTTTGCGAAATTCTGCTTTCAAGCCGCACTATGCGCATCTACACGCTAATTTCTCCAATACTAGACTAGCAAATACTTTCTGTCATTGCATAATCATACTACTTTATGGACAAAGATAACTCACACTTCTATAGTTCCTCCCATTTCACTGTGCGTTGTCTTAGTAAAGGCATTTTGAAAATACCTCCAATGTTGGTGTTCAATCTCGATTTGTTGACACTTTTTGCGTTTGCCTGCCAGGCAACCGCCACAACGGTCTGGTTGTAGCAAAGATAAACAATGTATGACGTCACATAACGATTCTTGGCGAAATGGTTGGCAAACAATTTAGCCGTTGGCGCCAGTTACCAGTTTTGCCACCTCTTTCTTGTGCGGTTTTAAGCAAACGGCAGTGAAATGCGAGGAACTAGAGTTTATTTTGCCATAAGGTAGTGCTGATTATGCATGACACGGAAGTATTTGCTAGTCTGAGTCTGGAGAAATTAGCGTTTGGATGCGCATAGTGCGGCTTTAATATGTCTTGCGAAATGTCTTATCATTGAAAAAATCGTTCACGAAATTTGTAGTACTTCCTATTTCGAACGGATTCGCATCACTACAACTTATCGTCACTTCACTGCTTAGATCTGATTTTGGGTAGGGAGGGTATGAAATGAGCAGATTCTCTCTACCCAGCAACACTGGCTGTTTGACAGAGGTGGGCTGAGCGTGGACACACATTGCAATTGTGCGGTGTCAACTAGACTGGCCCTTGTCGTCGTCGACGTACCTCCCAAGACGCCACCGCAGGGACGCTGGCCAGGTAGCTTACGTGGCATCATTCGTCAAGCAGAGTAGTCGTTGCGTCGAGGTCAAAAATTTGCGTAGCCGACGCATTGACTCGACGAGGGCGCCATATACAAACGCCTGCCTCTGTGTCGGGTGACCTGGCGTATGTGCTCGAGATGCCGTCACCACACCAGGCTGACTGCTCTCTCGATGTGTCGGCGTGCACTCTGTGTGTGCGCTGCAGTGACGTTGTCCACTCTAAAGGAGCATTAAACAGTCGATTAGCCAGTAACTAGGAGTCAATAAATATTGAAAAACTGTTGCGTAGGCAAACATGTATGGCCATAACACAACATAAACGCAGATCTGGCACCAACTGACCCCAAAGCCGCGCGACTAAACACCCGCAAGAATGCATAGCAAATCAACGTGCTGGACTAACATCAACTATGTCCAAATGAACTGCACGCTGAGGAAGGGCTTGAGACAGTTTGTGTTACGTCTTGACTCTTGACATTGTAACATGTGCCGGCATTTCTAGGCAAGCAGAAGAAGAGAAGAGAAGGTTGAAGACAGTTTATGGTGTAAGACGCTTGACGTTTGTAAATATGCGGCATTTCTAGGGCTAAGAAGAAGAAGAAGAAGAAGAAGAAGAAGAAGGTTGAACAGATTTATTGTGTACGTCTTGACGTTTGTAATATGCGGCATTTCTAGGGCAAGCAGAAGAAGAAGAGAAGGTTGAACAGTTTATGTGTTACGTCTTGACGTTGTAATATGCGGCATTTCTAGGCTAAGACCAGCCAGATGAAGCGTCCCCACAGTGCAGAGAAGACGCGCGCCACATCCAAGCTCGTCTTCTGAACCCGGCGGCGGTGCCCGACGAGAGAGTGTCAGAAACCACCACCCACTGAACCCCAGCCCTCACCCCCTCCCTAACAGTGCTTGAAAGACTCCCCGCGACACCACAGCACCTCAGGAACTCACCGGCTAAATATGCTTCGCGAAAATTGCGTGTGCTTGCCATCGTCAGACTGGACGGAAGACGCGCCTCCCACCTTCCCGTTTTTTTTCTTTAACGGTGTTGTTGAACTTTGAAGACTTGTTCAAAAACCGTGTGTGTTGAGCTGGATTTGCTGTCTTGTTGATGCTAACCTGTTTTGGTCAACTTGTAGACGTGTGTGTAGTTTGTAGGAGTGCAAAATCACTAATTCTGTCAGAAGTGCATCCCTGTAGTGGTACTCAGGAGTGAGCGCATGGTTCGGTATTTAATTCTGATGATACGTGTGTGCATGGCTTTAGCTGACAGCATACCCCAGTAGAGCAGGGGTTACTTATATATATACGATAATATATATATAATAGATAGAAGAGATAGATAGATAGATAGATAGTAGATAGATGATAAGATAGATGATAGTAGATAGATAGATAAGATAGATAGATAGATAGATAGATAGATAGATAGATAGATAGATAGATAGATAGATAGATAGATAGATAGATAGATAGATAGATAGATAGATAGATAACAAAATAAAGGAGATGGTGGTATAAACTACATAATTGATGGCTATGTAGCCTTTGGTAAGGTCTTTTATATTTGGCTTCTTTTCTGCCGAGGGGGACAATGTGTGGGTGGAATAAGTTACAAAACAATGTTAATGTTCCTTCGGCAGTACCCAATCGTGGATTCACACCTCTAAATAACGCGAGGGGATACAGATCGAGAGTTAGAAAATTGGCGGACAACTGTACTACACATGGAAGTAGATTTCACGTTGCAGTGCTGGCCTGGGCTGAGCCTGATTCTATAGGCGCGTCGCGAGCGAAATGATCTGTAGAGAATGCAGTTGTGGCGAACCAGTTATTCGCACAGCTACGAGCCGCATTATTGCATGCAGTAATCGTCGCACTAGACTGACGTGACGTACATACAGACGTGCGTGCACGCACACGTGAAAATCAGCACGCGCTCACGCACGCACACGTCACATGCACGCACACGCCACATGCACGCATGCGCCATTGCTTCCTAACGCCTGTCGGACCACACTTTTCCGTTGTGTTGACGATCAACGACAGGTGTGCAAGCACGATTGCTATTATAGGGTAGAAAACCGACGCATGACGTCACGATTCCAATGTGATTTCCTTCATACCGCGACGCGTATATTGTCCAGTAATGCCGCACGTCTGCTGTTATATTGCATTTAAATGCTGTATAAAAGCGCTGTGCTGTGAGTACGTGGGTTCCTTCCTTACGCAACCAGCAGCTACATCAGTCGTCAGGCAGGGATAAGGGATGAAGAGTTAGTCGGCAGGGATTTCTCCTGTAACTTCGTTCCCGAGCACGTTCCAATCCAGGGCACGCGCGCGTGTACGCACGTCGGTGTCATTTCACTCGCAGCGTGCTGACTAGTGCTGTGCGTCGGATCCGACATGAACCAAAAATCCGATCCGACAGCATTTTTGAAAATCCGAATCCGAATCCGAATCCGATGGCTATTTTGAATCCCATCCGAATCCGAATCCGGTGACAATTTTTCAATCCGAATCCGAATCCGAATCCGATGTGTATCGCTAAATCCGATCCGAAATTCGATCCGAAATCCGAACCTAATCCGGAACATAGAAATTGTAAATAGTGTGACAGCATCGTGTAAAATTCGTGTTATAATTTGTTTCAACATCAAACTTTGGGTTGTTGAGATCAAGGGATTGGGTGAAGGGGGACTGTAGTGTAGACGTAAGAAAAGTTAGAGAACGGGATGATCGGGAATCTGGAACGATAATCCATCCAACGTTAGTCCAACGGCTTTTCGCTGAGCATGCCTGATCCCTCTGGTTCTCTCTCTCTGTCACACACAACCCAAACACGCCACACCTCTCTCTCTTCTCTCCGCGTCTCTCGTCTCGGAGTCTCTGCTCCTACTCTCCTCATCTCTCCTCGGCCTCGCTCACGACACACCGCAAACACCACAAACACACAAGGGACACAGCGCCGGGGGGTGCACAAGCAGGACACACACACAGCAGGCACACACGCGGGCGCGACCAAACACACGCGCACGCACATCAACACACAACACCAAACTACGCCACATCTCTTCTCTGCACACACAACACACATAGCACACGCGCACAAGGCCCTCTCGTCTCTCTCTCTTCTCTCTCTCTCTCTCTTTCTCACACACACACTCCGCGCCAGCGCAACACATCCTCTTGGTTCTCGTCCGCGTCTCTCCTCTCTCTCTCTCTCTCTCTCGTCGGTCTCTCCGTGCTCTTCTCTCTCCTCTCCTCTCGATCGCTCTTCTCTGCTCGGGCCTCTCTTCGTCCTCCTCTCTCTCGGCGGGCTGCTTCCTCCTCTGGGAGCGTGGGGAGGCGCGGCGGGGGGGAGGGGGCGGTGAGGGGGGGCCGGGGAGGGTGGAGGAGAGGGAGGAAGAGTAGGAGCGGGGCGAGGCAGGCGCGGGGCGGCCCTCTCGTCTCATCTCTCTCTACTCTCTCTCTCTCCTCTCTCGTCTCCCCCTCTGCTTGTCTCTCTCTCTCAGCTCCTCTCGTCCTCTCTCTCTCGTCTCTCATCTGTGTGCGACGGAGACAGCACAACACAAAAGCAAACACGTCTCCCATCCTCCTCTCGCTCATCACAACACGACAGGGAGGCGGGCGGGGGCCGCGCGCGGCGCGCGCGACCTCTCTACTCTCAGACGCATACAACAATCCCTCTCAGGTCGCTCTTCTCTCAAAACACACACAGCACACGCGCGCACACACAGCGCACACTCCTCTCTCTTTTCCGATCTCTCTGACAGCATACACACACTCCTCGGTCCTCGTTCTCTCCGTCCCCTCTCACCCTCTTCACATGCGGCCTCGGCGACACAACGGGCCCCGGCGGACCTGGGGCCGGGCGCGGCACAGGCGCCGCATCGCGAGCAAGGATCAGACACAAAAACATCGCCGGCGAGCGGGGGCGCACCACCTCCTCTCTCTCTCGTCTCTCTCTCTCATCTGTCAACACCGCACACAACACAAACACCACAGGGCCCAGCAGCGTCGCGCCCCGCGTGCCGCGCCGGCGCCTTTCCTCTTCTCATTCGCTCACCAACACGACGAGCCCACACACGCAGCAACCTCTCCTCTCTCATCATCTCTCCACCTCTCTCCTCTCGTCACACACAGCGAACACAAACACGCACATCTCCTCTGACGATCCCGGCACATCCCGAATCCGAATCCCGACAGCAATTTTTTGAAAACCCCGACTCCCGAATTCCGACATCAATCCGAGCGACAAGTTGAATCCGAATCGAATCGCGGAATCCGATTCTTTAAAAATGAAACCCGATCCGAATCCGAGCATCCAGATCGGATCGGATCGGATGCGGATCGGATATCGATCCGACGCACAGCTCAGTGCTACGGTGTTAAACCAGCAGCTCATAGGGTCTATGTCCCCCGAGGGACTGCCCGGAACGTACGCCTGGGTACGGTCCGATGATAGCACGGAACGAGTACCCTGGTTACTATCTGATATGGTTAGGGTTAGGGAGGGAGTAAGGCGTAGGCGACTGCCCTAGAAACCTCGTTAGTCGAGTAAGCGCGAGTACGGTTCCGGACATATAGATAGTATCCAGGTACGTTCCGGTATACGGACCGTACCCAGTGTACGTTCCGGCAGTACCCTGAGGGACATAGACCCTCTCAGCGTTACTAGCCGATGTTTGGGTTGAGGTGTTGTTGGCTTGACGAGTATGTAAATGTGAATGTTATTGTTTAAGCGCAAGCGTGGTGACTACATGTAAAACTAGATCGGTATCGATGGTCACCTAGTAACCGCATGAAAGGTTTCCTGCGCATCCAGCTACTGTGTAATTATACTTCCTCGCTATGTGGTGTAGCGTGGGTCCGTGTGCTGGCGTGCTTGTGTCGTTCGCGTGTGTGGGTGCGTGTGCGTGTGGCGTGTGAAGCGTGTGCCGGTGCCGGTGCGCCGTGCCCCGCCGCCGCGAGGCGCGGGCGCGCACGGGTGGCGCGTGCGTGTGTGTGTGTGTGCGCGCGCGCGCGTGTGTGTGTTGTGTGTGTTGTGTGTGTGTGTGTGTGTGTGTGTGGTGTGTGTGGTGTGTGTGTGTGTGTGTGCACGCGCGTGCGTGCATGTGTGACAAAGAATGCTATGCCTAATGAATGATATACGGTGTATATCGGCTACGTTTTAGTTAATTCGCTGATGATTAATTAAAAGCTAAGTCTATTTGCTCGATGGCTCGCTATATAATTATGTTTAAAAATGTTTTTTGCAAATAGTATATTTGTCTACGGCCTTCTCTGAGTATTAGGGTAACACATGTGTTGGCACGCAGGAATTACACTTAGCTGTAATAACTCGTAATGGAATGTGAGTTTGCTATTTTTAAAGGCCTGATGAGAGCATCTAATAGGCGAATCACATGTTACTGCAGTACATGTTGTTTTGTGCGTTAGAATCAACTAACCTTTCCGTCAGCATTGCATAAATAATCCCTTGTCTAATTTCGCTGACGGCAGAACGTGCGGAACTCGTAATTCTCTGCTAAACTTTGCGTCGCACGAGTAGAGCCCATAACTCGATTTGCTGTTCAGCTTCCAAACCACAAGCATCCAAATGTTCGGGGAACACGCATTGGCAAAACTGCCAAAACTGACAACTCGCAGTAAAATTAGACAAAATGGTTAATTAATTCGGCAGTAGGGTCAGTGTGTGTTTCTCATTATATATATAGTGTTAATTACCTTAGTTCTGGGCGTTTATAAATAAACAACTTATTGAGCCTTTAAAGCAAAGCTGGTCACCTACATTACATAGTACCTGCAGGTATTGCAGTGTCCAATTGATTCACTCATCTCAGTGATTATTCAGGGTTTTCCGCAATTGTACGTGTTACAGCATTGTTTGCTCAGTGCAAATTAATTGATTAATAGCAGATTAAGTAGAGCAGCAGTTGCTTAAGTTCGGTATTATCGTGAAGCCCTGGGCGTCTGTAGTGGACTTAATGAGACCGGCAGCAAACTGATCCATGGCCCTACTGGCCGGCCCTACAGCAGAACGTATCACAGTGAACTAATCAGCTGATTAAATGATTGCTTGTTCGGCTGGCATTTAAACAACAGGTTGATGTCTTATAATTTCTCGCGTAGGGGATTATATGGCAATCCTATTCCATGATCAGGCCATGCGAAATTGATACCTCGCATGGCGTAACCTGGCCGGCGCTCTGACAATAGTGTTCGCCAGTGTTTCCGTTGTTGATTCAAAATCGGGCTTTTCGGTAATTAATTAGCTGTCATAATGCTGTGATTAGCGGATGATGTGATGCGTTTATGGCTGTCTCGTGGGTTTAGTAATTGGATAAGAATATTTTTTTACTTATAAAAATTAATGTGCATTATTATCTCTGAAATGTGTTGTCGTGTGACTGGCAACAAGACATCATTTGGGGCAGGCCAAGTGCAAAAGTTATGCTGTCATACTAATGTTGCTGTATACAATTTTGCATGTGGTTGTTATGCAGATAACTGCAGCCGTTGTTTCCTGTCAGGGGCACGTATTGGCTGGTGGTATTATAAATAAACTTCTACAGTTTTTTCAGGTTATATATGTTGAATTTACGCTGTCGCTCAGTCCCGCGCGAATTTTGTTTTAGGAATCGTCAAAACCTTGTGCCGAGTGATCGTATGAATTGTCATGAAGGGTGATTTAATGATATAGCTAAGGTACAGTTTGTAAAACAAGGAGAACACTGACCTCTACTCATGTCCATCTCTTATTAATGTCTCTTCGTGAACGTTGAATAACGCGTTTTGTGATATTGCTTTTCCAGGCTCGTCGCAAAAGATGGAACTCGGAGTCGGACAGTGGGCAGCTTCGGACGCTGTTCAATGTAAGTAGGAACATTCAGCATCACTATACGAGTTAGTTATGCCATGGCATCGTGTAGGAAGGTCCGAGTCTTCTGGTTTGAGCATGCTGCAATGGACCCAACCAACGTCATTCACGTGACTCAGTTTGGAGAAACAAAAACATGCCATGTCACTTGACAGTGTTTATTTAAGTCTAAATTGATGACGTCAGCTGACAGTTGCCTTTGTGCACAACTGACAGAGTATTTACGTGTGGAATTGATCATGCTCGAATTCATTCAGTCAGTGTTATGGTCATGCAAACAGTTGAGGGTGGCATTAATTAGTCAAATAACAATGATCTTCCAAAAATCGTGAGCGTCTATCGATTATGGAAGCAAACAAACAGACGTCATGGAAACCGACGATCACACGTGTGATAGTGTGGCTGAAGGGGTCGTTGTCGTATAGGGTACTACATATATGTACTCGGGGTAACTATCTGATATGGTTAGGGTTAGGGTTAGGGTTAAGGTTAGGGTTAGGGTTAGGGTTAGGGTTAGGGTTAGGGTTAGGGAGTAGGCGTAGGCGACTCCCTAGACTAGCATTATATTACATTTATGTATACATATATGTACCTCGGGTACATATATGTAGTACCCTATACAACAACGACCCCTTCAGCGATAATGTGTACTAGTGTACTAGTGACCGTGACTAGCGGAGCACGTATTGTTCGCGAATAGTCTTCGTTCTCGTGTTCTAACGTCTTTCGGTGTGTATACTATAGTACTATGGAGGACGTGACGACAGCGTAGTCACATTCAGTCACAATTAAAACACTGGCACGTGACATTTGAGTCGTCTACGAGACGGCACGTGACTCGTAACTTCGAGGCGTAACTTTCGTGGGCCTCGTAAAATGCGTGCGAGCGCGCACGATTTCCCAGGTGTCATATATACAAGTATTGCCGTATCGGCCATCTTCAAGGAAGCTGAAGCTAATCTTAATTGCATCGCGGCGAGCGCTCGCATTGTACGCTCAATAATTAAGGCATCATGTGGGTGCGGATGCTGAATAGAGCTTTAGCTCGCATCATAGATTTTGCCCTGTGGTTGACTAGGTGAGAGAAGCCAGTGTCCAGCAGTCTGACCACCTAGTTCTGCCTTCACAGCCGCCTTTGATTTGGCAGGAAGGGGGTGGGGGCAGTAACCTGCCCTAGATTTAGGAGAAAAATTAAAGCACTGTGTATGTGGGGAAAAAGCCCCTGACTGTAATTTGTAAATCGGCGTCTATGCATCTGTGAAGCCGTTGTTCCACACCCACGCCACCGCCGCCACCACCGCCGCCACCGCCACCGCCGCCACCACCGCCACCACCGCCAACAACAACAACAACAACAACAACAACAACAACAACACCGCCAACACCACCACCACCATTCTGTACACATTACCTAAGAACTGCGCCCCTTTCTCGTCATAATTCAGCCGAGTCACGATATTTTCCCTTCCCCTTCCAGAAATTTGCTCAGCCTGGGGGGGGGGGCGTGTTGCAGTCAGAAGGTGAGAAAGTGGTGCACGTCTGTACGCATAGTACAGTGGCCATGGTCGCTATGTAGTCAGCGGATGCCTTAGAGGGCGATACTATCACCGTTATGTGTGACATCATGAGAGAAGCAGATCTGTGATGAGACCAACAGATCTGTGATAAGAGAGGCAGATGTATGATGAGAGAGACAGATCTGTGATAACTGATAAGTATGACTGGTCTGCGATAGGTGTGACAGATTTGTGATAAGTGTGACAGGTCTGTGGTGAGAGAGACAGGTCTGTGATGAGAGAGACAGGTCTGTGATGAGAGAGACAGGTCTGTGATGAAGAAGGACAGGTCTTTATAAGGAGAACAGTCTGTGTATGAGCAGACAGTCTTCAGGAGGAGAACAGTCGTATTGAGAAACAGTTCTGTTATGAAGATTACAGTTCATGTGATGGAGGAGACAGTCTTCTAAGGAGGAAGACAGATGTCTTGATGAGAGGAGAAGAGAGAGAGAGGACGGGGAAGTAGAGAGGAGATGACGAGGACGAGAGAGGGAAAGAGAGAGAAGGAGGAGAAGAGGAGAGAGAAAACGAAGAGGAGAAACGTGCTAACACACTACCGCAGACCGACTCGAGAGCGAGACCGATGAGCGGATTGAACGGGAGAGCGAGCAGCGAAGCGAGAGCCGAGAGCAGAGCCGATACGAGGACGAGAGCAGACGATCGGTGGAGGACCAGATCAGACGGAAGCGGAGAGCTGAGACCAGAGAGCGGAAGCGAACGAACGAGCGATGTAGCGATACGAACGAAGCGAGAGCAGAGCGAGACGAGAGCAGACGATGACGAGACGAGAGAATAGAAGCAGAGGAGACGAGGAGACGAGAGGAGAGAGAGGAGCGGAGGAGAAGAGAGAGATCAAGGCAGATCCGCGTGATGGAATTATATATCATCTGCCAATAAAAACAATATTTCAGATCTATGTCATAATGAAAGAGATCATCCTTCACCGCGTCATCCCTTTATTCATAAGCTGTACGTGACGTGCTGTGGTGTGTGTGTGTGTGTGCCGAATCGTGAGTGTGAAACGACTGGGTGCTCGTCTAGTGTAAACTGGTGCATCACGTATGGCAGGCAGCGATGTGTAACATGCTTGACTGCATGCGTTTATATATTAGCGGTGCCTGGAATTCGCGCCAAATTCGTCCTCTTTCCATTCCGAATATCCCGGGAGGCGCCTCCGGGTCCTTATTACACCTCTTTCTTCCTATACACTCTGTCTTCCCAACTCAACGTTAGCCCATTTTGTGACGTATCTACAACATCTACAGTTACCCAACATCTATACGATGTAGATGTGTTAGAACTAAGTGTTTTTTTATATATCGTGTATTATTTCTTTTTATGTTTATTTATTATCTTTAACTAATATTGTTCGTTATATTCTATTTTATTATCTTCTATTTATTCCGACAACTATTTGGTTCCTAACATCCTTATGTACGTTAAGGTAGCTCAGATGCCATATTGCAATGGCGCAGGTTTCTGAAGCTAAGAGCAGCAAAAGCATGTAATGTGCTGCATACTAATAATATCGGATGGTGGGGGTAAAGGCCGCGGTGAAACACCTCCTCATTGTTGGGAGAAAGAAAGGAACGACTTGTTAATTGCTGTGTTGTGGGGAGCGGGAGAACAATTAACTCATAATTATTGCCTGGTTCATGAGGTGGGGAGGGGAATAAAGATTCTATGTTGCGGGTGGCGCTTCATGTGGTGCGAGGTTGCGATGGCCGCGAATAAAAAGATGTTATGGACTGTGTGCAGCGGGCAGAGTGGGGGAGGCCAAAAGATGTTAGTGACTGGGTGTGGGGGAGAGTGGGGGATGGGATAAAAGATGCTAATGACTGAGTTGGGAGAGCTGGACAGGCACGGAATTTAAAGATGTTAAGGGACTGCTGTGCGGGGAGACTTTGGAGGGGGAATAAAAGATGGTTAGGTGACTGGTGTGGGGAGAGGTGGGGGAAGGGGAATAAAAACATCCGATTAGTGTGACGGTGTGGAGCTGATGGGAGGCGATAAAAAGTTAGTTCGACTGGTGTGGGGGAGAGGTGGGGGAAGGGGAATAAAAGATGGTTAGGTGACTGGTGTGGGGGAAGGATGGAAAATAAAGAATGGCTTATGATGTTGAGTGGAAGTGTCGTGAGGGAATAAAAGATGGTAGGGACTAAAGTGCGGACAGCTGGCGGGAGGAATAAAAAGATGTTAGGTGATGTTGTGGGAGACGTGGGGGAGAGAATAAAAGATTTAGTTGACAGCTGGTGGGAGAGGTGGATGTGCATAAAAAGATGGTTAGTGCTGCTGTGGGCGAGTAATGGTGGAAGCGGAATATAAAGATGTTAGCGCTGACTGCCTGGGAAGGTGGGGGAGGGAATAAAAGCATGTTAAGTGACTGCGTGTGACGAGTGGGGGAGAATAAAAATGGTTACTGACTGGTGTGCTAGAATGCGAAGAATAAAAATGGTTAGCTGACGTGGTGGAGAGGCTGGGGGCGGCGAGGAATAAAAATGGGTTAGCTGACTGTGTGGGGAGCAGTGAAAGGCGATAAAATGTTACTGATTGGTGTGGGCTCGGAGACAACCGGTGGGGAAAGAGCGGAATAAAAGTAATGTTATGGTGACTGTGGGAGAGTGGAAGTTAGAATAAAGATGTTACGTACTGTTGGCGGAGAGTGCGGGAGCGTGATAAGATGTTACGCGATTGTGTGGGAAGAGGTGGGGAACGCGGAATAAAAAGAAGGTTAGGTGAACTGGGTGGCGATAGGTGTCGGAAGGAAAAAGATGTTTAGCTGACTGGCTGAGGACGCACGTGGGAAGGGAATAAAGATGTTACGGTATCTCGTGTGAGAGTGGGCGAGGATCAAAAAGATCTTATAGTCACTGGTGTGGGAATTGTGGAAGGATAAACAAGAAATGAGCATTATGTGCGCTGGATGGCGGAGCAGTGGAATAATTGTTGCCGCGATCAACGTACTTAACTTCTTAAGCCTAGCGCAGACTTGCGACTTTTGGTTGCTCGTCGCTGCAACCTGCAACCGCATACGATCGGTCGCACGCTTCACCGTGTGTGCGCATGCAAGTCGCTGTCTACCCGCATGCATGCGATTTCGAAGCGATTGGGAGCGACGAGTTGCTGACAATCAAACATGTTTGATTTCTTGCAACTCGTTGCAAGCGCGACCAGAATCGCTACGAGTTGCAGTTGCACGTTCCCGTAGACATAGCGGTTTCACAACAATTTCAGCCGAGTTGCATGAAAAAGTCTGCGCTAGGCTTTAGTACCCGCCTGTCGACACCCACAGAGAATCAGGTTATTTGGTTTTAAGCGTTTTCCGCTGCTGCACTCGAAACGAGTTTTCACCGTCCGTCTGACGATGAGTCCCAAACCGCACCGAGTCGCTCAGTATTTCAAGCGCAAGCATTTGAAAATCTATATATAATATACAATAATATTTATGCATGAATGCGAAAAGCCATTAATCCACGGCACGGAGTCATGCGCAATGCGGTATGCATGCACAATGCGGGTCTTGTACACGGGCTCAACTGTGTATATCATAGACTGCCCCTTGAAAGTTCTTCTGACTGAGCCCAGAAGGTCGAGGTGTTCACAAGGTCGATATATATTCTCGAAAACACATCGATGACAGCTAGTCTAGATGCACGTTGTAAAATTTCCGGCGTTTTATTTTAACTGCCCTGAAACATAACGCACGTTATACGTCAAGTCTGATTGCTGCTGCGCTGACAGGGGGAGGCATTTTGTGTCCCGCTTGCTTGGCGGGTTTGGGGCCCGCTCGCTTGATATTTGGGGGCCCGCTTGCTTGTGTTGGTGTTCGGACACCTCTCTTGACAGTGAAACGACCTTTATCGATTGGCCACGTGTCTATAAAGGGGGAATTTTGGCGTTGCTTACATGCAGATTCGACTCTTTATGTATACGCTGCGCAGCGAACGCCGCTGCTGCGTATTTCCGGTCGCAGATTTGTCGATATGAAGTCGAGCGTGTGTTCTTCCCCGTGCCGACGTTTGCCGCACGCATGAACGCACCGCTGCCTGCGCGTCTGCCTGTTACCGCGCGAAAACTGGCCATTGTTTGCCCCCCCCCCTCGCCGCTGTATTCTTGATGTGCATTTCATGAATGGCATGGGCGCAGGAACCCACCTGGCTATTACACAGATGCGATAATTGCGAGCGCCACCTCGCGGTGGTTTCCCAAGCTAGCGGTGCTAGCGTGCACTGCGACACGTGGACGTGTGCGTCCGCAGGGCTGAGCCCAGTAACGCGTCGCAGTCCGACCTAAGAACTGCAGTGAATTGCAGTGACCTAAGCAGTGAATTGCAGTGACCTAAGCAGTGAATTGCAGCTTTACGTAATTAATCGTAACGCATGAGCTTGATGCAACGACGAGTTATATATATTATTGTTCTAGTAGCGTTGGAGTCAGTCTCTATTCTAGGCTCTAATTTATCTGGAATGCGGGGTTGATCGCGTCCCCTATGGTTGCTAACAATCTCCGATACAGCGGGTGCATCATTGCGGTTGCACAACAACTTGCTATACCTAACCTCATCGACCGCAACCGGTGGGAGGGGAAGGGGGGTCGACGGCAACCGGTGGGAGGGGGAAGGGGTCGACCGCAACCGGTGNCCGGTGGGAGGGGAAGGGGGTCGACGGCAACCGGTGGGAGGGGGAGGGGGTCGACGGCAACCGGTGGGAGGGGGAGGGGGTCGACGGTGCTCACGAGAGGGTGCTGGCAGCGGTGGGTCGGCACTGTCGAGCACGCAGCGGAAAGGATGAGGATGCTACGACTCGCAGCTTCCCTGGCGTAGTTACGCACTGTGGCCGCTCTCAGTGGAAGGGATGAGCGAGTGGAGGTGGGGGATATTTGCAGGGGGGGATAGTTCCTGGAGTCCTGGAGAGTTCTATGGTTGCTATAGTTATGTCGCCCGATATACCTATTCCTTTGCTTACGCTAATTTAATGCCAATTAATATTTATTAATTATTAATTATTTATGCTAATTAAATGCTTTTGCGGAGGCGGGAAGACGGAGTGTTTGTTCTTACTCTCTCAGCATCTGCTAGCCATTCTGTATGGCTACTCAACTAGCTATCGTATGTATGGCTACTCAACTAGCTATCGTATGTATGGCTACTCAACTAGCTATCTTCTGTATGGCTACTCAACTAGCTATCTTCTGTACGGCTACTCAACTAGCTATCGTATGTATGGCTACTCAACTAGCTATCTTCTGTATGGCTACTCAACTAGCTATCTTTTGTACGGCTACTAAACTAGCTATCTTCTGTATGGCTACTAAACTAGCTATCTTCTGTATGGCTACTAAACTAGCTATCTTCTGTATGGCTACTAAACTAGCTATCTTCTGTACGGCTACTCAACTAGCTATCTTCTGTACGGCTACTCAACTAGCTATATTCTGTACGGCTACTCAACTAGCTATATTCTGTACGGCTACTCAACTAGCTATCTTCTGTACGGCTACTCAACTAGATATCTTCTGTACGGCTACTCAACTAGCTATCTTCTGTACGGCTACTCAACTAGCTATCTTCTGTACGGCTACTCAACTAGATATCTTCTGTACGGCTACTCAACTAGCTATCTTCTGTATGGCTACTCCACTAGCTATCTTCTGTAGGACTGTGCCTTCGCTGCGTCGCCAACCACGGACGTCGGGTTATGTGACGTCAGTACGGCTCATGTTGTCGTGTGAAATAGAATAAGCTGTTATATAGGTGAACAGATGGTAGAGCGAGGGAAGAAATTATAGCAGTGGCCATAACTGCACACAGCTACGGCTAGAGTTACACTTACAGATACAACTACAACTACAGCTACAGCTACAGCTATAATTACACTTACAGCTACTGCTACAACTACAGCTACAGCTACAGCTACAGCTACAGCTACAGATACAGCTACAGTTACAACTACAGCCACAACTACACTACAGCTACAACTACAGCTACAACTANTCAATGCGTTCATGGTTTCTCTCATCTTCTGCCACTGCACTCTATCACCCGGTGACCTTGCTCGCTTGCTAAACTTTCGTGCGTGCGTGCGTTCGTGTTACATGTGGGTACATGTGGGTGGTACGTACGGTGTGTACAGCGTATATAAAGAAATACCCGTCGTCCTGCAGATACTTCAAGATGCGCGTAACCGCACAGATACGTGTTTTACTGGGCCAGCTGCTGCTGCTGCTGCTGGTCCGCAGCTCCTGTGAGGAATCTGGGTCGAATTGAGGAAGATGCGACTCTACTCGCTCTAGCCAGACCATTAGTTAGTCTGATAGTGAGACTATGACTAGTTTATCCCGGGGCACACGGTCTCTCGCTAAAAGCTCGTAGTACCAAACTACATCAGTCACTCTCACTGTTAGCACTAATTTCCTCTACATGACTATATAGCACGGTCATTCCTTTTAGGCTACTGCTGTAGAACATGAGATGGACGTGCGAAGAAGGTGGAAAATCTGTGAGGCGATATTTTTAGAGTTTTATAGATCGCTCGTTGGCTTTGACACAATTGCTGAGCATGCAGTAAACATCGCAAGCAGCTAATTAGCTCATAATATGAGCTCGCCTGTGTGCTATATTGCCGTTTCTGTTTGACGATGGCCAGAATATTGCACGCGTGCAGCCAGCCGCGCACCACTCTTTCTAACGTCTCGCATTTACACTGACATGATTTGATGTCGTCTGCTATTCCGTTATTTGTAAGGCAACCGAACAATGAGCCAAAATATATATAAACACACACGCACACCCACGCACGGACGGACGCACGCACACACACACAAAAACACGCGCATATATATATATGCAACATAATAGCGTTTCTCCCTCTGGCTGTTTGATAGGAGAGTGTAATAGTATACTGCTAATGCACTGACGTTGTTAGGAGCGGCATCGTGCACTGCGTGGATGAATCAACTGTGCTCAGTTGACGTTAATAACGATATCTAATTATATCAATGCAATAAACACACACACACACACGCGCACACGCACGCACGCACGCACGCACGTACGCACACGCACACGCACACGCGCGCGCACACACACACACACACACACACACATACACACACACACA
>NW_014577785.1:196128-207731 GCF_000485595.1 Priapulus caudatus | reverse complement strand
AGAGAGAGAGAGAGAGAGAGAGAGAAAGGGTGAGTGAGGGGGGGGGAGAAAGCGGGGGTGAGTGAATGCCGAAGACGCTGCCGCGTCCAGAAATAGTACGCGGCCGGGAGCAGACGAACTCGTGGTGTAGAAGATAGATCTAGGTTTTGATGTTGCGTGTCTCGAGCACGTGCCCTGCCTGCATGCGCTGCGATGAGTCTACGCGGATGCGGATGTGGGTAATCCAGGCTCTATAAAATTCGAGCTGCTGGATATATATCATCAAGAGTAGATAAATAACATAATGTGTTATTATCTACTCTTGATATCATATATGTCTAACAGAGCGCGGTAGTTTACAGAGCGCGGGAGATTTAAATAGCGTAGTAGTTTTAAATACATAGAGCACTGCGCACGATCAGTAAACGCCAGTTTGAAGCCCTTTTTTAAAAGTCTTCCTTAGAAAAAACTTATGTGTCCATATAATTATATATAATATATATGGGTAATTTTCTCAATAAGGCACCTGTTGATTGCATTTTCATGTCCAGGCTCGCATTTATTTATTAATGATGTCCAGTAAAGCATTAATCAATTAAAATGTAGATTGGGGTATTTCCGATTGGAAATAACTTTCAGCACTTTTATTGCACCGGTTTTTGAGTTTTCGGCAGAAAAATGACGTTTTTTGGCTAACAATCTTTATGATATGTCCGACGGTCTATGTCGCAGCATATTAATGTCCCAGTTTCTTTCAAGTTTTCTACATTGAAACACTTCCTATCACTATGTTATTCTAAACTAGGTGGTAGGAAGTACATATCCATAAGCAAAAAAAAAAATAAAATTAAACTATGTTATCTAAAAAATTATAGAAATATCAGGTGTCCAGGGCAAATCCACTCCACTCCGTAACCGACCAATGAAATGTCAGCCCCCTATGAAGGGAAGTAGAACCTAGAACTGTACCTCATTGTAAAAACGTTCAGTTTGGTGTAACCCCCATATCATGATCATGCTGACTTCCAGTTGTTGACACTTCCTCACAGTTTCTGTGAAATTTTCACTCTAATTTCATATATCACGTGGATTATCTTCTAAACTCCACTCCTAAACGTTCCATTAATATCATGGTAACCATGAAGCATTTTCAAATATGATCTATTCATGCTACTTGGGCACAGGGCGCCCTCACATTAATATTGACAGTATATTTCCAATTCTATCTTGCGCTGCTGAGTGCGTGAGCGTCATTCTGTTCTGGTAAAAAAATTTCAACTTCCGTAAACACTCCACTCCGTAACAATACTTTGTCTTACGAGTTGAGACTCTATCTGGTTACGGAGTTGTATAGTGTGCTTAAAAATGTCAACTATATTGTTTACACTATATGAGTCAGGCCCTCTCATTTTAGGTCTTATTCCTTATATAGGATTCACAAGTTGAACAACAATATATTGCTGCTATCAGTATCATTTTCACTGGGAATGGATTTTGGAGTGATTTCGTTTACGTAGTTGAATTTGTGTATGACCCTACTAAATATTTTCAACTGTTGGTTTACAATTTATGAGTCACGCCGCTCTGCTCTTTTAGTCTTGTTCATTATTACTTTGATCGCGATCAAGCAGACCCTGTAAATGAGCAACTTCAGGGTTTTTCCAGAAATTCAAACTCCGTACAAAAATTTCAACTCCCGTAAAACATTTTCAACTCCGTAACATCAATTTTGTCGAAATTCTAAAAGAATAAACTCTTACAATTAAATGAAAATGAATTTCTCCAAAAACCAACCTGGATACTCTAATAATCAAGGTCTGGTCGCAGTTTTAAATTGTTTTTTATGTATGGTATGCATCATGGAAATCCTTTCATTTGCGAACAGTCGTTACGGTAATTAAAGGGCTAGAGCACCGCGAGATTAAATCCCTACACATTAAAAAAAAATTGGACGAATAACGATTGCTCTCAATTCCTGTTTGTACTTCCTAAGTGCCTTAGCTCCTCCTGTGATAAAAGTTAGACGTGTTGCTTGCATGTTTGTTTTCTTGAAAAATATTCACCAACTTGTGCCCTTATTGAGAAAATTACCCTATACTCACTATATATAATATTATATAATATTATATATATATGATAAATATATATATATATATATATGATACCCTTTCTTGTGACTTGTACATATACATGTGACTCTCGGTCTGCGCTGCAGGCTTCACATTCTCAGCGGGAGCGCACGCGTGTCTACAACACGTGTATGTAAACAGCGATGATGTGCGAGTAATGCGCGCACATGTTTGATCAGGTGGGCCGCAAATTGCCGCGTGAGAGTTATAGCTTTTAAAATCAAACAGAACCTCGGAATATTGAACGGCTGTTGATATTTGAGGCGAATAAATAACAGGCTGTATATTGCCGTGACAGTACTTAGCGCGCATCCTGCGATCCCTTGCGTACTGTATACTCGTGTTTTAGTTCACCAGGAAAAACTGCTCGGCTGTTTTTGCTAGCGTTCTGCAGTGTCAGGCCCCCAGGCTTACTGTTATTATTTTGGGGACTACAGGAGTGTCAGTTATAATCAGGCCACTCGGTTTGTTGTGTACGTGTTGGCTGTAACCCCCTATGCTGCCTAGAAAAAACACGTGTTTATCCACTCGTAAATGTGTACTCATCGGCTATATATAGATGTTGACTATAACGTCGCAGTCTAAAAATGTGTTTATGTATCTATGCATCAGTAGGAAATAGGATTTTGCTGGCCCAACAATCACCGTATGCGTATACACCTCGTTGATCCTGTTAATACAAAGAAAATACTATTTGCTGGTAGGCTGACCATGTAGCAGGGATAACCAGGTAGCAGGATAACCTGGGATAACCAGGTAGCATGGCAACAAGGGATAACCAGGTAACATGGATAACCAGGTAGCAGGGCAACCAGGTAACATGGATAACCAGGTAGCAGGGCAACCAGGGATAACCAGGTAGCATGGCAACAAGGGATAATCAGGTAGCAGGGCAACCAGGGATAACCAGGTAGCAGGGATAACCAGGTAGCATGGCAACAAGGGATAACCAGGTAGCAGGGATAACCAGGGATAACCAGGTAGCAGGGATAACCAGGTAGCAGGGCAACCAGAGATAACCAGGTAGCAGGGATAACCAGGATCCTCGAGCATTGCTAGATTACCAGGGTCACCTGGAATAGCTAATTGCTGCCTATAAGGCTCAGCTGATTGTGAAGCTGAATCACGTGTATGCATATATTATACTGGAAAAAGTTGTTGTTCTAAACTCTGGCATCGTAGAATCGTAGAGTTGTAAAGTTGTTGTTCTCCACTCTGGCATCGTAGAATCGTAGAGTTGTAAAGTGTTGTTCTGCCGCTCCGGCATCGTAGAATCGTAGAGTTGTAAAGTTGTTGTTCCTTTGCTCCGGCAGCGTAGAATCGTAGAGTTTTGTAAAGTTGTTGTTTCTATTGCTCCGGCATCGTAGAATCGTAAGAGTTGTAAAGTTGTTGTTCTCTGCTCCGGCATCGTAGAGTGTAATGTTGTTTGTTCTTTGCTCCGGCATCGTAGAATCTAGAGTTGTAAAGTTGTTGTTCTTTGGCTCCGGCCTGTAGAATGCGTCAGAGTTGTAAAGTTGTTGTTCTCCGCTCCAGCAATCGTAGACTCGTAGAGTTTGTAAAGTTGTTGTTCTCCGTCTGGCCTCGTAGATCGTAGAGTTGTAAAGTTGTTGTTCTCTGCTCCTCCCAATCGTAATCGTAGAGTTGTAAGTTGTTGTTCTCCGCTCTGGCATCGATAGAATCGTAGAGTTGTAAAGTTGTTGTTCTTCTGCTCCGGCATCGTAGAATCGTAGAGTTTGTAAAAGTTGTTTGTCTTGGTCCGCATCGTAGAATCGTAGAGTTTGTAAAGTTTGTGTTCTCTGCTCGCGCATCGTAGAGGTGTAAAGTTTGTTGTTCTTTGCTGCGGCATCGTAGAATCGTAGAGTTGTAAAGTTGTTGTTCGTATTTTTTTTTTTTATTTTTTTTTTTTTTAATTTTTTTTTTTATTTTTTTTTTTTTTTTTTTTTTTTTTTTTTTTTTTTTTTTATTTTTTTTTTTTTTTTTTTTTTTTTTTTTTTTTTTTTTTTTTTTTTTTTTTTTTTTTTTTTTTTTTTTTTTTTTTTTTTTTTTTTTTTTTTTTTTTTTTTTTTTTTTTTTTTTTTTTTTTTTTTTTTTTTTGTTATTTTTTTTTTTTTTTTTTTTTTTTTTTTTTTTTTTGTATTTTTTTTTTTTTTTTTTTGCTCGCATCGTAGTAATCGTAGAGTTGTAAAGTTGTTGATCTCCGCTCGCCTGCGTAGAATTCGTAAGAGTTGTAAAGTTGTTGTTCTTTGGCTCGCGGCTCGTAGAATCGTAGAGTTGTGAAAGTTGTTTGTTCGTCTGCTCCGCCATCGTAGAATCGTAGAGTTGTAAAGTTTGTTGTTTCCTTTGGCTCCGGCATCGTAGAATCGTAGAGTGTAAAGTTTGTTGTTGCTTTGCTCCGGCGATCGTAGAATCGTAGAGTTGTAAAGGTTTTGTTGTTCTCTGCCTCCAGCATCGTAGAATCGTAGAGTTGTAAGTTGTTGATCCTCTGCTCCAGCATCGTAGAATCGTAGAGTTTTGTAAAAGTTGTGTTTCTTCCGCTTCGCGGCATCGTAGAATCGTGAGTTGTAAAGTTGGTTGTTCTCCGCTCCGGATCGTAGCAGCGTCGAGTTTAGCAAATGGTAGCAGATTGTGGCAAAGAGTAAAGACGTTTAGTCGCAGAATTTGTTCTTGAAAGACTTGACTTTATTAGTAAAACACAATACAAATATAATATACACTACGGTGACCTAGGCACCCAAGCTAGGCCCCGTCATCTCTGTTTCGTCTAACTCCACTACGTCGCCTCTCGTCTCTTCCTCTAGGTAATACTTCCCTATGATCTTTCGTCCGTGGCCTATTTATACGTTTCCGAAAACCGCCCGGCGACATTTGAATCGGCGACCGGTTTTCGTCGCTTATCGGCCGACGATGGCTCGTAGGTGTGGCGCGTCGCGTCTGTCGCCACGTTTGCTGAATACAATACATATCAAGCGTACATAATTAGAGATCTCTATTATGTACTCTTGATGTATATCAAGAGTCCATAATAGAAAATTTCTATTATGGCCTTTTGATGTATATGTATCTAGG
This sequence comes from Priapulus caudatus, assembly GCF_000485595.1. Classification (NCBI taxonomy): domain Eukaryota; kingdom Metazoa; phylum Priapulida; class Priapulimorpha; order Priapulimorphida; family Priapulidae; genus Priapulus; species Priapulus caudatus. The sequence goes on along the minus strand of NW_014577785.1, from coordinate 202,557 downwards.
CCTATACTCTGTACGCGTCCAAAATGTGTACGCTGTCAACGTGTTACAGTGGAATATTCAGTTAAGTCAATAGAATAATATACTAGTTGGACTCTCTGCACATTTCTTTTCTGTGGGTTACGTGCATGTAAGATCGAGTCGCCTCGTGTGACATTCTTCGAGCTATTACATCAGTGTGTTTTACTAATGAAAATATAGTAATATTAAATTATTTTTTTATTTTTTTATATTTTTATTTTTTTTATATTTTTATTTTTATGTTAAAGTTATTTTGCGTTGTTACACCGAAGGCAAAGCCGGGGGACACACCTGGGACACCATCAGACAACTCGCCCAACACCGAGTCGGATGGCGAGGATGGGTTCATCAGTGGCCTATGCTCTACCCAGGAGCGACAGGCGTAACTGACTAACAACGAAGTTCTGTTGTGTCCTGCCGTGCATATATCAGTCAGTCTATATCAGTTAGTCAGTGATATATATCGTTATATATCAGTGAGTGCCTGCACAAAATGCAGTCTCGTTCCCGCCGTGTTATAGGCATAGCGATTCGTATCTGAGGAGAAATCCGAATCCGAATTTAATTTAAAAGCTTTTAGCGTTTTTAACTTTTAGCGTATTCATGAAACGCATTAAACGCATGAAACGTAGTAGTTTTAGCGTTTCATGAAACGCCGGGAGTAAAATTCCCAGCACTAGTCGCGAATAGAATGGCAGCGCCCGTTTCACCTTTTTTACGGACACGAGTTTGGGTTCGGTAGCACTTTTTTCATCGACCGAGCTAGACTTATCCCGTAAGTCGCTTAGGAGCTCGGCTCGTGGCTGTCGGCTTAGGCAAAAGAGATATGGGTGTCGGTATACTGTGGAAAACTGTTTACGTTAAAAGCTGCCAACTACACGAGAAGGAATTTTATGTAAACTTTGATAAGGACTTGAGTAATCTTAGGTGATAACCGCTCACAGAAACATGTAGTCACGTTACGATGTGTGTGTGTGCGTGCGTGCGTGCGTGCGTGCGTGCGTGCGTGAGTGGGTGAGTGCGTGCGTGCGTGCGTGCGTGCTTGAGTGCGTGAGTGCGGGTGTGTGTGTGTGTTGGAGGGGGGGGGGGAATGTCCACGTCTTGAGTCGGAATATCTTCTTATCGAGTTTAAATGTCTTTACTGTTCGTAAGGCTGCTGTAGACTGACACCGAACGTCGTTGAGAATGAACCTGTGTAATGCACAGGGACGGTCTGAATCGATCTAATGTGACGGGTCGGTTCGATTGATCTATCCATGTATGGATCAGGACTGCATAAACATTGCTAATGTGGTTCTGTACGCATTAATTGTCATATATCGATGTAGGTGACATTCCGCATGTCACCACGGTACATGCTTCTCTTTGGTAGTTAGGCCGCATTTCTACAGTGATTCTTAAGAGCGTTCTTTAGGACGTTTCATTTGTCAGAGGAGGTGCTTGCCACGCGTGTGTGTGCGTGCATGCGTACGCGTGTGTGTGCGTGCATGCGTACGCGTGTGCGCGTGTGCGTGTGCATACGCGTGTTCGTTTGCGCGTGTGCGTACGTGTGTTCGTGTGCGCGTGTGCGTGCGCGTGTTCGTGTGCGTCCTACGAGACGGGATCTCTTCGTTAAACGACGGTTTTGTACATTATACGAACAACTACTGTCCGTCTTCTCATGCCAGTGATATATAATATGCCGATTTATAAAGGGGGGAATTCTTGCCATGCGAGTGCCTGACTCGAAAAGTTTGCTCTGTGCTGATAGTACAGACAAGGCGCGCATGCAAAGAGCCGGGATAGGCGCCGGATTAGATATCTGTCCATTAATCTGTGATATTTATCTTAGATTTCGGCGAGCGTCAACTTTGCGGGTAAACATCCTGTGCGTGACGCAACCAGGTAATGCGGGAGAAATATCCGGCACGCCGACAACAAGCTACTATAGTATAGCAGCCGACCGACAAATCACTGAATCCCAGCAAACTAATCTCTGGCTTCACAGGATACTAGTCTGAGCAGGAAATTAAAGGGTTTTACCGAACCGCTGATTGACTACGTCACGAATTTTCTATGGTAAAATGTGTAAAAAAAAATTGCAATTTTTTTACATTAAAAGTAAGAACTAACGTTAATAAATATATCCTCAAACTCTCACCTGATAAAAATGTTTTTACGTTGGTTAAATTTGCAAAAATCTAGACGATTTGAATTTCTGTTGTCTAACACTATTCCCCCAGTACTGTTCAGATACTGGCGTCTCTCGGTTTTTCACCGGCAAATTAGAGCATATAAAGAAGGTATATAAGCATGAAAAGTAAACAGAAACACTAATTGTATTTTCATACATTTTATTTTGTACAAATAACACACAAATACCTAGTTCGAAATTGACGATTTAAAAATTTACATGCAGTACACGCAACTGGTATATTTTATGGAGTGACAGCGAGTAGAATTAATGGTAACTTAGTACAGTAACATTCCACAATCGATAAGGCAAATGTAAACCAATACATTGACAATGACAATAAATTGAATAGGGTGACATTAAAGATAAGCGAATATAGCGCAGTAGGTGCACGCGTTTCCTATCACGACCATAGGCACGCACGCACGTCCGATCTCTCTCTCTCTCTCTCACTCTCACTCTCTCTCTCTCTCTCTCTCTCTCTCATTTGATGTATATGTATCTAGCTAGGCCTGTACGCCTCTGTACGCGTCCAAAATGTGTACGCTGTCAACGTATTACAGTGGAATATTCAGTTAAGTCATAGAAATAATATACTAGTTGGACTCTCTGCACATTTCTTTTCTGTGGGTTACGCGCATGTAAGAACGAGTCGCCTCGTGTGACATTCTTCGGGCTATTCCGTGTGTTTTACTAATAAAAATATAGTAATATTAAAGTTATTTATTTTTGATGTCACGAGTGTATGTGCACATCGAACAATATAGTAAATAAGGAAGTATAATGCCAGCCAATTTACTATAAAAGTGAACAGCAATTACTTAATCTTTGTGAAAAAGTGGATTTTTTTTTACTATTTACGGTGACGTAATCACTTTTTAAAAAATCAGCCCGTCTAGAGAAAATCAGTCCCGTCGAGTAAATGACGGGGCCTTTTTTAGGCAGATGGCGAAGCCTGATAGTGCGGAACCAACCAGAACCACCACACCCTGTAGCACAATCTACAAGCACCACAGCTACCACCCTGTCCTATAACACAATGTACCAGCAACTCAGCAACCACCCTGTACTATAACACAACTGTACCAGCCACCACAGCAACCACCCTGTCCTATAACACAATGTACCAGCACACAGCAACCACCCTGTCCTATAACACAATGTACCAGCACCACAGCAACCACCCTGTCCTATAACACAATGTACCAGCACCACAGCAACCACCCTGTCCTATAACACAATGTACCAGCATCACATCAACCATCCCGTCCTTATAACACAAATGTACAGACCACATCAACCACCCTGTCTATAACACAATGTACCACGCACCACAGCAACCACCCTTGTCCTATAACACAATGTACCAGCACCACAGCAACCACCCTGTCCTCTAACACAATCTACAGGCACCACAGCAACCACCCCGTCCTATAACACAATGTACCAGCACCACAGCAACCACCCTGTCCTATAAACACAATGTACCAGCCCACCACAGCAACCTATCCCGTCCTAACACAATGTACCAGCCACCACATCAACCACCCTGTCCTTATAACACAATGTACAAGCACCACAGCAACCACCCTGTCCTATAACACAATGTACCAGCACCACAGCAACCACCCTGTCCTCTAACACAATCTACAGGCACCACAGCAACCACCTGTCCTATAAACACAATGTACAAGCACCACAGCAACCACCCTGTCCTATAACACAATGTACCAGCACCACAGCAACCACCCCGTCCTATAACACAATGTACCAGCACCACAGCAACCACCCTGTCCTATAACACAATGTACCAGCACCACAGCAACCATCCCGCTCCTATAACACAATGTACAAGCACCACAGCAACCACCCCGTCCTATAACACAATGTACCAAGCATCACAGCAACACCCTGTCCTATAACACAATGCTACCAGCACCACAGCAACCACCCTGTCCTATAACACAATGTACAAGCACCACACAGCCAACCACCCTGTCCTATAACACAATTGTACAAGCACCACAGCAACCATCCCGTCCTTAACACAATGCCTTACAAGCACCACAGCAACCACCCTGTCCTATAACACAATGTACCAGCACCACAGCAACCACCCTGTCCTATTAACACAATGTACAGCACCACAGCAACCACCCTGTCCTATAACACAATGTACCAGCCACACATCAACCACCCTGTCCTATAACACAATGTACAAGCGCCACAGCTACCACCCTGTCCTATAACACATGTACAGCACCACATCAACCACCTGCTCTACTAACACAATGTACCAGCATCACAGCAACCACCCTGTCCTATAACACAATGTACCAGCACCACAGCAACCACCCTGTCTATAACACAATGTAGCCAGCACCACCTATCAACCACCCTGTCCATATAACACAATGTACCAGCACCACAGCAACACCCTTGCATACTTATAACAACAAATGTACCAGCACCACATCAACCATCCCGTCCTATAACACAATCTACAGGCACCACAGCAACCACCTGTCCTATAACACAATGTACCACCACCACATCAACCACCCTGTCCTATAACACAATGTACAAGCCGCCACAGCTACCACCCTGTCTATAACACAATGTACAGCCACCTCAGCAACCACCCTGTCCTATAACACAATGTACCAGCACCACAGCAACCACCCTGATCCTATAACACAATGCTACCAGCACCACAGCAACCACCCTGTCCTATAACACAATCTACAGGCACCACAGCACCACCCTGTCTATAAACAATGTACCAGCACCACAGCAACCACCCTGTCCTATAACACAATGTTACCAGCCACACAGCCAACCACCCTGTCCTAAACACAACTGTACCAGCACCACAGCAACCACCCTGTCCTATAATCACAATGTTACAAGCACCACAGCAAACCACCCTGTCCTATAAACACAATGTACAAGCACCACAGAACCATCCCGTCCTATAACACAATGTACAAGCCACCACAGCAACCACCCTGTCCTATAAACCAACCAATTTACCAGCCACCACAGCAACCACCCTGTCCTATAACACAATGTACCAGCACCACAGCAACACCTGTCTATAACACAATGTACCAGCACCACATCAACCACCCTGTCCTATAACACAAGTGTACCAGCACCACAGCCAACCACCCTGTCCTATATAACACAATGTACCAGCACCACATCAACCACCCTGTCCTATAACACAATCTACAGGACCACATCAACCACCCTGTCCTATAACACAATGTACAGCACCACAAGCAACCACCCTGTCCTATAAACACAATGTACCAGCCCACCACAGCAACCACCCTGTCCTATACACAATGTACCAGCCCACTACATCAACCACCCTGTCCTATTAACACAATGTACCAGCACCACAGCAACCACCCTGTCTATAACACAATGTACCAGCACCACTCAACCATCCCGTCCTATAACACAATATCTACAGGCCACCACAGCAACCACCCTGTCCTATAAACAATGTACCAGCACCACATCAACCATCCCGTCCTATAACACAATCTACAGCACCACAGCAACCACTCCGACCCGTGGCACGATGTACAATCACCACAGTAACCACCCGACTATAGAACAATCTACAGAGCAACCTTGTACCTATCATCCTCACGTACAATGTACATAGAGCCGAAACACACCAACTGACCCACTACAGTGACAAAAGACAGACCCTCATTCACAAGTGGACCACACTGAGATAGAGGCAGCAAATGACATACAGTGGCGGCGTGAATAATAGTGAATATCTGTAGTAAGTCAGTGCGTAGAGAGATTAATCGATATATAGCATGACAAACACTGCCACTGCAATACAAGCTTCGCAACACGCTTCCGCGCGAGGAAGGAACACTTCCTCTAACAGCAGGAAGCGTAGTCGTTATCATTCAATACATAATCAGTTTATGTAAATTGTTAGATAGCTCACTGGCATAGTAGCGTGAGTATACCGGACGCTACGTAAGCCAACGTAAGTAATTAGCCAGAATACGTAAGCCAATGTAAGTAATTAGCCAGCGTAGGTAAGCCAATGTAAGTAAGCCAGCGTAAGTAAGCCAGCGTAAGTAAGCCAGCGTAAGTAAGCCAATGTAAGTAATATAGCCAGCACCATAACGTAAGCCAATGTAAGTAATTAGCCAGAATACGTAAGCAATGTAAGATAATTAGCCAGCCGTTAGTAATCCTCT
>NW_014577785.1:182849-192878 GCF_000485595.1 Priapulus caudatus | reverse complement strand
TTTTACTATATTGTTTGATGTGAACATACACTCGTGACTCATACATAGCCCATTAATGTTTAATTTAGCAATTAATGTTAGGAACACTAATATCAAATCGTCCAGGTTTTTTGGATTTTTAACTAGTTGAGAAACAATCTTATCAAGTAAGAATTATTTGACGATACGTTTAGTCCCGTTAGTTCTTACTTTTAATGTAAAAAAATGACAACAAAAATTTTACAAATTTTACCATAGAAAATTCGTGACATAGTCAATTTAAACTGATGAATTATGTAATAATAGCTTTGTTACATTCATATGTATTGTTGCTATAAATGTTGCTATGCTTATTCGGCTAGTATTTGGTATATGAATATATAACAACCGGTGTTCTTTCTCTGTTTCTCTATTTCTCATATATTCGACTTTTGTTTTCGATTCTCGGAATCTCAAAATTTGACGGGGCCGGCAAAAAAGCCGCGAGGACACCGTAGAGGGGGCTGTTTAAGGGGCTTGGGCCGATCGGGCCCGTGAAAAGGAGAAGCCTGCACTACACATCAGGAGTAGATAATAGAGATAGGGTCCCTATTATCTACTCCTGATACATGCTATAATTCCGTGAGTGATGTAAGTTACGTAACATTCACATCGTCCTTAATCTGCAAGGACTAGATATGGCTTGGGGGTGGGGGGTTAGTGGCATGATTATAACGTGGGCTGGCGTTAGGGTTAGGGTTAGGGCTAGGGTTAGGATAGGGGTTGTAGGTTCTCTCCACTCGCCGAGGTCGGACAATACTCCGAAAGTTCGAAAGTGATGCAAGTGTCAGCAAGAGGACTGAAACTAGGAAAGGGGTTTAGTGAAATCGCGTGTGTAATGATTGGGTTTGGCTGCCAGTAGCTGTAAGTGTAAACAACAGGTGTGGATTAGCATGCTATATTCTATTGACTATGAGCGTGTCGTTGGGGAGCAGGTGCCACCATTCCACACGTCACGTTAGGGAAGAAAAAAACACGAAAAATAACTACCGATAGAATCACAACAAGTAGAAGTTGGCCGTCTGCCAAAACACATCTAGGCCGGCAAGTGTTGCGCAGCGATTACTAGCAAACCTAGACTGGCTCCTGACGTCGTTGATAAGTAAGCCGAAGACAGATAGGGGCTTCTAAGCTAAGTGTGTAGGAAACACGCAGAAAGGCAATAGTGACACACAGCAATTGCAGCATTACGCATGACAGATGGGCCTTACTGCACTATTGCCACATTATTTTATTACCAGGAGTACTAGCTCTAGTACTATAGCCCGCGGATCGCTGCCGCAGGGCTGCGATCCTGCGGCAGCGATCCGCGGGCTATAGTACTAGAGCTACAGGAGTACATGCTATCAGTACAGTATACGCCATATTTTATCGCGTATATTCGCGTGTATATCCACGAGTTATTCGCGTGTTGTTATTTTCGCGGTCGGGGACGCGTTCGCGAAATTCGCGAAAATTAAACCACCGCGAAATATACAGCGTATACAGTATATAGTAGGCAGTACACAGTGATTGTACTGCGGCAGTATGCGGTATAAATATATATATATATATATATATGCAGTATGCGGAAGGCTTGGCGATATAATATTAGGTTATAGCGGGTAGTAAGAGGTTCTCTGGCTAAAGTCTTTGCTCTGCACATAGACGGTGGAATATATTATAGAATTCTCTGTAGTCTCAGCGGTCAACGCTGTAGTTCCTAGCTGTTATATACTGTGCAATGCTACGGTATGCTATGCTATGCTATGCAATGCTGTGTTATCCTATGCCATGTCATACTACTCTATACTATGCTATGCTATGCTATGCTATGCTATGCTATGCTATGCTATGCTATGCTATGCTATGCTATGCTATGCCATGCAATCAAGAGCGTATTAAGCGTACCTTCTTAATATGCTCTTGATGCAATGTTATGCAATGTTATGGTATGCAGTGCTATGCAATGCTATTATATGCTATGTAATGCCGTGCCATTGTATGTGATTCACTGGACGTGCAGGCTGGCGGTGAGTTGCACATCAAGGGCCCGGCGGATTCAAGGCTCCTCGTTTAATCCTCGTTCCTTGTGACTGAGTGCGTGCAGCAACGCTAGCGAGCGTGCTGCCCCTTACCAGGGCTCAATTTCTTGTCTGTAGTATCCGGAATAGTAACACCTGAAAGTGATTTTTAAAATTGTAGATTAATGCTAACTATAATTATAAAGGATTACGTTAAAATCGCTAGAAGGAATGCAGAGAGCAATTGCAAAATAAAATATTTAATACGTCCATTTCACAACTGTGTTAACGAGTGTTTGTTATGTTGTATAACGAATTTCTCAAAGAGCAGGTCGCTGCGATGCGAATAACTCTTGGAGCAGCATAAACCGTATCGGATACTTGTGGTTTTGTGTGCATTACCGCGGTGTGAACCTTCGAAGCTTAATGCGCATTTTTGTGGTTCGACCACAATTGCGGGCGGGTGGGGGTGGGAGGGGGAGGGGCTAGACCGGCTTCTGTAACCACACGGGGGGTCCGGTCTCGTCGTCGTCGTCGTCGCCGCCCCGTGCCATGCGTGCTGTTCTCGTCGCGAAACTGGTTTAACGTGTTTTCATTGGCACATATGGTTAGATTAGCCCCCTCTGTCTCCTGGCTGATAATAAACAGCAATGAGAGCATGCAGTGTCTCCCGGGAGAGGGGTAAACGTCGGAAATGCTGCTCGTGGGAATAACGAACGACGATGACAATACCACGTAGTCTCGTCTAAATTACACTCGGAGCTTAACTCCTTCGATCCTCATACGGGGTAGCTCTAGAACTATAGTCCTTCGCTCTGTCACAGGCCTGTGGTAGAGCGAAGGGGTATAGTTCTAGAGGTACATACGCGGGAAGACCTACACCCGTTACTTATCACTGGCCGTAGATTGTCGTAAGGGTACACGATGTCATAGAACCACTCCATGGCAGCTAGGATATTATTATCCAGCCTTATTTGCGACTTCTATACGTAATCGTGATGTCATCCTGTATGATAGACTCGCACGTGCCGTCATTCTGTATATAAGCCAAAGGACAACCCGCTATGCGGTGCGCAAGCAAGGAAGTCGAGTGCTTCATAAGATGACCGTCCCCAACTTTCATATCTGGATGTAGTGTTTATAGGTAGGGTTGCATTCAATGCATTGTAGGCAATCATGCGACATCGACACGCAGCTAATAATAAGTGACGGTGCGGATTCCACTTGTAAATCCCTGGGTAACACTACTTGGCAGCCGAAGTCAGGCATTCCGCTCCCTGCCAGTAAGTAGCTCGCATACCTTCTATAGGAGATTCCTTCCCCTTTATGATCTTTATTATTGAAATGCTGTGATTGACGTGAACATTATCGGAAGCATGTGCTGGAGTATTAAAGTGATTACGTCACGAATTTCTAGCACCATCAAGTAGTATATTTGTGTGTTATTTGTACAAAATAAAATGTATGAAAATACAATTAGTGTTTCTGTTTACTTTTCATGCTTATATACCTTCTTTATATGCCCTAATTTGCCGGTGAAAAACAGAGAGACGCCAGTATCTGAACAGTACTGGGGGAATAGTGTTAGACAACAGAAATTACCAAAACGTCTAGATTTTTGCAAATTTAACCAACGTAAAAACATTTTTATCAGGTGAGAGTTTGAGGATATATTTAGTAACGTTAGTTCTTACTTTTAATGTAAAAAAATGGCAATTTTTTTTTTTACAAATTTTACCATGGAAAATTCGTGACGTAGTCAAAAGTAAAGTTTAAGTACCCAAAACACAGGCGTGATCGGAAATTCAGCCCCAGCGCATACATGATGTACTGAGTCCGAGTGAGAAGATATACGATCTATTTGCGACGAAGATAGTGCTTTGTCACATTCTGGAAGCCTGCCAAATCACCTTCCCCTGTGGGATGGCTGACAAAGGACGCCGCGGTGGTGGTGCGTGTTGTTGATGCGCGGACATTACGTGCGCATAGATTGGATGGATGGTATAGGCACCTCTCTGTCGTAAACAACTTTTCACTGAAGTATAAATGCCTAGCGTCGATGCGAATGACTCGCATGGCATGCTTTGCTCAACTCTCTATTGATAGCGCTGTTGTTATTACTTTGTAGCAATCTAAATTGCTCTAATTAATGTAATTAATCGGCAGCCCGGACCCGAGAATCAAACTTTTGCACTTGCACTCTTACCTTGTACTCATATTAATCAATTTTGGTGCTTTTACCACAAAACCCACAATTCTCTCACATATCTGCCCCACTATAGTATAATATATGCTTATCTTTTGCAGCTAGGATTTCCTCATTGTAAATAGTAGAATTAGCAGTTGTAGGATAAACAGTTATGACGTATATCCTTTGAATTAGTTGTCTAAACTGCCAGTGGGCTTGCGTGCTTCCATCCATGCGTTCATCCATGCGTCCATCCATGCGTCCATCCATGCGTCCATCCATGCGTCCATCCATGCGTCCATCCATGCGTCCATCCATGCGTCCATCCATGCGTCCATCCATGCGTGTTCATCCGTGGTTGGGGTCATCAATCCATCCCACGAACGATATACGACTATATCCATCAAGTCACGCTTTTAGAGAACACGATCGGTTAGTATGTGGATATCGTAATGTTTGATGAGAAAGCGGAGAAATGTCATTGTCATTAAATTGCTATGAAATCTGGACGTGGCTTCGTCCAGATATTCGCTTATATTTCGTGTATGCGGGAACGGTCTGGTGAGTTCGCGTTGGCTCCAGTCGCAAAGGAATCGAAACGAGAAATTAATCAAAATAGAAAGCGAATTCGGTTTTTGTAACTTCAGCCCGGTGAAATCCCAGGCAATTATATATGGTTAGCAAGACGAGTTTTGGCTGCAGCGCCGATATTTTAATTGACTGTAATATCTCCAGCAAGGCCGTGGCTTATTGCGCGGTTGAGCGTTGCTGGATTGAAACGGGATCTCGGTTGTTTGTTGTGCGGGCGTATTTGAATTTGTTACCCGTACTTTATTTCTGTATCTTTGCAAGTCACCAACCGTAGTGTTGGCATAGCAGGCACACAGTGCGAGCGCAGCAACTCAAATAGCGCATAATAAACGCAGTCGTGTATTTCCTAACCAGGGATGGGATGAGTTGGAGTGGTGCCAAAAATGCTCGACACTCCTCTGCGGCGCATGCGCAGTGGTACGAGCATCGTGTGGGCGGCTGCGTAGAAATATGCAGAGCCGTGTTTACACACTGCTCACTCGTTGATAAGTTGTCCCAGTTTTTCGGCAGTTGGACGATTGTCAAGATGGTCATGCGTCGCGTACGGTCAGGGGGGTTTTCCGCGCCATTTCGCGCAGCGGCGAGTGCGGGAGCGTTCGGCGTTAGTTTTTATGAAGGAAAGTTGATATACAGTGACACAACCGTGGAATTGTAATTGAGAGGTACTATACGGTAGTATTTGTGAATGTGCGTTCATATTATTTTCAGTTTTTACTGACTCTGTCCCAAGTGCCTGTGGTTTTCCGCGCCATTCTAGTGTGCTGGCTTATCCCTAAATTAACCAGCACCGCTGACAGCGAATCGCAGCACATTATTTAGTAGCAGGTAGATATGCAGCATCCCATCACAAACACTCGTATCGCGCTCTACCCTGAGGATTTAGTGAATATACAATAGATTCTGTTCTTTTTACTTCACCCTGTTGGCTCTACTGCGTACCGAATCTTTCTGACTCCCGGTATTTTTCCTCGCCTCTTACTGTAATCCTATAATTCCTCACGCTACACCGCCCATCTCGGTCTAATGTAGAGCCGTCTGTTCTGTCTATGCACCAGCGCTTTCTAGGATCCAGATCAGGGGAGCCCGTTCCGGAACATGGCCCCGTCCTGCCTAGGGCTGCCCCCTACTGCCCAGGGTTGCCCAGGACAGCTCTGGCTAGCCCATTTCTGAACATATGAACATATGCTCAATCTTGATCAGCACAGGCTAGTCATGCCAGAGACAACCTTGCTCCAGTAGTCCCTTCGTCACAACTTCCTGCTCTAGCTTTGTCTGGCGTGCGCTAGAGTTAGAGAGAGAGAGAGAGAGAGAGAGAGAGAGAGAGAGAGAGAGAGAGAGAGAGAGAGAGAGAGACGAGAGAGAGAGAGAGAAGAGAGAGAGAGAGAGAGAGAGAGTGTTGTGTGTGTGTGTGTGTTGCGTGGTGTATCTAATCTCTCTGTGGTGTGTATGATGTGCTGTGTGCTTGTAGTGTGCGTGTGTGGTGTGTTGGTGTGGTGTGCGTGTTACGTGTGGGGGGGCGTGTACGCTGCGGCGACTGCGCGTGTGATGTGTTGTGTGTGTGGGCGTTGTTGTGTGTCGTGTTTGTGTGTGTGTCGTCGTGGGTGTGTGATGGCGTGTTACGTGTGGCGTGTAGCGCGGCGCGCGCAACGAGTGTGTGTGTATAGTGGTTGTGTGGTGTGTGTGTGTGTGTGGTGTGTGTGTGTGTGTGTGTATCTGTGTGTGTCGTGTGTGTGTTGTTGGTGATGTGGGCGTGTGCGTGTGTGTGATGTGTGTGTGGGCGTAGTACTGTACGTTTACTGTGTGAGTCTGTGGGGAGGACGGGCCGAGGCGTTATTGAAACTATTGCGCCAGCTCCAATGCACGGTCCGCCGACCATACGGACACGCACGGCACGCACGCACGCCGCCACGCCACACCATACACTACACACGCGCGGCACTCGTTTGTAGCGGGCCGCGTGCGTGTGGGGAGAGCTGAGGGGGCGTTATTAACGGCACACAAGCACGCACGCATGGCCGACGCACGAACGCGCCGACCGCAATGCGCACGCGGACCGCCGCGGCACTGCGAGAAGCCGCCGGCAGCAGGCACGTGGCAACATAATTGGCCCATCGCCGACATATAAAGACGCAGGCCATGCCTCATCAAATCTAGATAGATAGTGATGGCAGGAGCAGCGCGCGCATGCGCGCGGGGAAGGGGAGTGTGGGGGGGGGGGTATACTTATATTCCGTATTAGCACTCCCGGCGATGGCAGAGTTTAGAGCTGTGATATAATATCATGTCACTTTATGATCTGTATGGACAAATAACGAAGTTTGTTAACGTTATGCGCTCGTGATTCTAATTGTGTCTGATTAAGCGCAGTGAACGAGATAAGAGCAACAGTTCTTGCTTGAAGCGGCAGAAGGGCAGTTTAGCCAAAAGCCAGTTACATGCGCAGTTGCTTTTGGCGCAGGTGCCAGTTGGCCAGTTGCCAATTGCTAACAGTGGCGCGATGTGCCGCAATGCCAGTTGGGGCGCAGTTTGCCAAACGGGCCAATTAACATGCGGCAGTTTCTCAAACGCATGAGTATTCACATACGCAGCTTCTAGCTCACCACTCAACTTGTGAGGGGGCGTGTCGGGTCTTAGCAACTCATTTTTCTGCTGAGAATTAAAATGACGATTTTCGCAGTCGGCACAACCTCGCGTCCGCGACGCGCCGCCCACGATCAACCCCCCACCAGAACATGTTAGAATGACGGGCGCACAACTACTTCTGTCAAAGACGGGTGGAGCTCCGAGCGCCAGCAAAGAACAGCATCTAAACGCCACACGACACGCAATGGGCACATACAAGCCACACCGCGCACGTCGTCAAACAAGACGCACGGGATGCATGCAGCAAACACACGCCCCACACGTCACAAACACACGCACACCACAAACTCACGCACTACACGCATAAACCAGCGCCGACATGGGCATGGCTTGGTTGTAGCCGGGGGCAGGCAAACACATTCAGCACGCACAAACACACGCACGCATTTACAAACCACACGCACACTCACACAACACACGCACCACGCCAGCTACGGCACCAGGCGCAGCACGTGCACAAAACACTACGTCACCATGTCAGCAAACACAACGCCACGGCGCACAATCCAGCGCACACGCGCACATAACATACTCACACGCACAAACATATTAACGCAGCACGCAGCCCAAACCACTGACGCACCATGGGCAACAACACACACGCACACGCAACCAACACAAACGCACGCCATGTGCACAAATCACACCGTCGCACGCAGCGGCACAAAACACCGGCATCCGACGCACAACGCACTAAACATATCACGCAGCATAACGCACGCCACCACGAGACAACAGTGGGGCTGCTCATATGCACGTGTCACACTCGGGGCACGATTGTTCGTCACATACGAAAGCTCTCTGGCAACGCCACTGCTTTAACAACATGAAGTGTAATGATCGCAAGCCATTATACAACATCGATGTGGTAAGAGGCCAACATGACGGGGGGCAACATGATAGTGTAATGATGCAACATGATGTGCTGAAGCGGGCAATCATGATGTGGCAAGCACTGACGTGTAAATTAATGTAGGGGCAAACATGAGCAACATGATGCTAATGATGGGGCAGCAGATGCAACCCTTAGCTCGACATGTAACAGTGCTGTCGACTTGCACACGAACGCCCCCCCCCACACCGCCCAACAGCAGCTTGCGCTCATTTAAATAATGAAACGATGATAAATAAATAAATTGCAATCACTACAAAAGTCCTAATGTCTATATGCTCTCTCTATCGCCTATCAATCCCACGCAAATGCCGTTCGAACGCTCCTCTGCAACACGCAACGCCACTCCACGCACGCCATTGTACACTAACTTACAGATAAAAACTTAAGAGGAGTTTACGATTATTTTAACGGCCCGAGATCTGCCCCCGTGACAGCGGCCCAGAAATACGATACGGATATAGGCACCGTCTCGATATAGCAGTTGATAAATGATAAGTTGTGAAGACTTACTGATAGCTTCTCCCCCACAGTATAGGCCACCGCACCCCTCACTACAGGAAAGTCATTGTCAACGACGTGATGTACGATGTGGTTGCGGCGACGCACTGACGTCACCATCTATACAAACGTTAGTTATCCTCAAGCAAACACTATAAAAGCCCACAAATGGAGAAAAAAAATCCAGATGAAAAATCGTTCCCGAACGCAAACACGGTATCGTGACAGCTAGATCGATAACGGCATTGCGCGGGGCGTGCGTGCGTGCGTGCGTGCTTGCCTGCCTGTGTGAGTGCGCGCGCGTGCATGTACGCAGGTGTGCGCACGCAATGCGCGCTCGCGTGTGTCATAGATATGACAGTAGATATACAACGGGCAAGACGTAATAAAGAAAAGAGCGTACAACGGTGAAATGCTGAAACCATTGCAGTCCTTAGCTCGAATTAATAAACTTTCGGCCTCGCTTTATTTTTGACGATTCTCTCAGTATATAATCGATCAGGCTGTCTACCCTTGTTAATATAAAAAACACCGCACTGTCCTGCTAACGATGCATCTACGCTGAGATAATGAGCGGTGAAAATCTGGTATTCCTTCTTAATACGCTCTTGATACAACGCAAGAGGGCACTCGAGCTAAACGCCAGCGCATTTCCTCCTGGGCGTTCCACGTATTTACTAAACGATCAACGCTGTGCACGTGAAGGGAGGGTGCGCTACGATGCTGACGCAATCTGCACTGCAGGCAACTAGTTACCGAGCGCCCACACACCTGCAATTATACACCTGTCGTTCTTCTTGGAAAAGCTGACACTTGTCACGTGCGCAAGCACTCGTAGCGCGACATCGGGTGACATCGGGTGACATTACGGGACACGCAATATTTTACGGATTTCACATAGATGACACATGCTTGCTAATGATGAGCACCAAGGCTTTCAGCGATGATTAGGCGTAACTCATCGCCATGGTCTTCTTCGGCTTATGGCTCCCGCCCCCCCCTCTCTCCTGCCTCGGCCCTCGCTCTGGCTCTCTATGCTCGTCTCTCTCTCTCTGTCGTTCTCTCTCTCTCTCTCTCGCGTCTCCCACAACAAACTCTCGTTCTCATCTCATCTCTCTCTCCTCTCTATCTCTCTCTCGCTCCTTTCTTTCTTTCTCTCACTGCCCTCTCTCTCTCTCTCGTGCCTCCTCCTC
>NW_014577785.1:156547-181611 GCF_000485595.1 Priapulus caudatus | reverse complement strand
TCTCTCTCGCTCTCCTCTCTCTACTCGCGGTCTCTCTCTCTCTCTCTCTCTCTCTCTCTCTCTCTCCCTCTCTCTCGCTCTCTCGCTCTCTCTCTCTCTCTCTCTTCATCTCGCTCTCGCTCTTTCTTTCTCTTTCTTTCTCTCAACACACACACACACACACACACACACACACACACACACACACACACACACACACACACACACACACACACACACATTCACACGCACGCACGCACGCACGCACGCACGCACGCACACACACATACGCGGCTACACACGGTGCGCGTGCAGGTAGTGAGGTCCTAGTTCACCGTACAGTAGCGTGCGTGCGTGCGTGTGCGTGCGTGCGTGCGCGAGGTTATGTCTTGTAGAGGGCAGTATTTGACCAGCATGCACGACGGATCATTAGATGATATCAAGCGCTAATAATACCTCTAATTAGTCTAATAGGTATTATTAGCTCTTGATGATATAAGAGTACCTGAAGAGTTACCTACTAGATAATACCTAAACAGGAGGATGTTCATAGTGAATACGATTCGTGTTCATTCTATCACGTTCTTATTGAGACGGCCCGGGTGGCTGGATCTTGGCTCAGTTCAGCTCACCTTACCTCAGAGGCACGTGCGTGTGCGCCCACCAGGTGTTTCCCGCGCGGTTTGTCCAGCGTCTGTGACGACACCTTCCCCCCCCCTCGTACCTGGCATTGTTCGTCCCCCTCTCCCCCTGGAGATGTGAGAATGGGTGGGTGGTGGAGTGGAGGTGTGAGGATGGGTGGGAGGTGGAGCGGGGGTGTGAGGATGAGTGGGTGGTGGAGTGGGGGTGTGAGGATGGGTGGGAGGTGGAGTGGAGGTGTGAGGATGCGTGAGAGGTTGAGTGGGGGTGTGAGGATGGGGGGGAGCGGGGGTGTGAGGATGGGTGGGAGGTGAAGTGGTGGTGTGAGGATGTGTGGGGTGTGAGGATGTGTGGGGTGGGTGGATGGGTGGGTGGTGGGGTGGAGGTGTGAGGATGGGGGGGGGGGTTGAGCGGGGGAGTGGAAGGTGGAGTGGGGGTGGGAGGTGGAGCGGGGGTGTGTGGATGCGTGGGGTGGAGTGGGGGTGTGAAGGTGAGGATGGGTGGGGGTTCTCCCGCCAACTGGACCGCGAGTGTCCCTTCCCTCGTACTCCTATTGTTCCCGCATGTTGTGTCGGGCTGCGGGTTTGGCATCTCTCCAATATATATATATATATATATATTATAGGTATTGATTAGCTCTTGATATATATATATATATATATATTGCGTGTGCGTATATATATACTTGGCAGCTGACAATGTTGTTGTCGGCTTACCGAGGGATAAAAAAAGGACGAAGAAAGGACCTAGTAGACAGCTGGGGCAGTGGTGGTACGTATGGGGAACGTAGGGGTTAGTGGGGGTTGTCCAGCGCTCGGGTACAACAGGGTGACTTTTCCCCCTAGGCGCCCCCTTTTTGTCTGTGTTCAGCCGGGAAGGGGAAGCTTGGCAGGAATTCTGGAAGGAAGCTACGTTTTCCGTTCTACTCGGCGAGACTGCGTACGTTGTGGTTTTTGTTGTTTACTTCTCTAGCAGAGGCGATACGATTGATCGATGGTGGTGGTGGGGGGGGTGCAGGGTTTTACGAGATCATTGGGACGGTTTGCACAAACACGAACTGTTTGCATATGGCTAAAACTGTCGAGTGGGTTCGAAGTTGACAGGCCTGATCACGATACGCTATCTATACACGCACGTGAGCACGCACGCACGCACGCACGCACACACGTGCGAGAGTGCGTACACATGTGCACGAAATTGAAGGAAATGTACAGGCACCGTGCGACCGATACTAAATCGACATATAACAGTTTGATGCCCGTGGGATGCATATAAGCGTCTATTAATTGACGTAACAACGACTTGCGAGTCAGTCTAAAGTTCTGCGAGAATCTTTGGGGGATTCTTGTAGTTGATGGATTTATTAATTATTCTATAATTATAGAAGCAGCACCTATGTGAGAGGGAACGCAGTTAATAACACACGATTCGTAGCTTATAGGGAGAAAATACAGCAATGGGAGCGAAGGATGCCGGGAGATAAGGATATGGCAGCTAGCACAAGATTCACGGAGGGAGTAAAGATAAAGAATTGGGACGGGGCAAATCAAAAAGGTTGCCAAGAGCTAAGAGAGGAAGGAGTTATGAGCCTGCGTGTAATAAAATGCAATAATGTGCTTGTAAGAACGAAAACAAGAGCGATGACGTCACATTTATAATTATTATTCACTTGTAATGATACATTATAAACGTCACGATTTGGTTTATTGTGGATAAGGGTATAAATACGTTTATTATGCGCAATACGCTGTTCACAGGCGTACAGTTCAACCTGCATATATCCGCCACTTCTATGGAGGTAGTTTCACTCTATACCTGTTAATCAAAGGAAGCGCCAAATGTGTCCTTAACGGACGGGTAACCGTTCTATAAAGGTGACTGAAAACACCTAGTATATAACCTTGTACCTGCATATAAACCTGGATACGCCATCTTATACGCCATACATATGATATCATATATATATATATATATATATATATATATATATATTGCGTGTGCGTTCGCTCTCTTTTGAATGAGATTAGCACGTAAGAAACAATTATTTTTATCACATAGACACTTTGAAATTTTAGTGGCCCGATCGGGCCACCAAATTTTAACTTTTGGAAATTTTGGTGGCCCGACATGAAGTTTTGGTGGCCCCGGGCCACCGGGCCACCGCTAGTGTCGAGCCTTGGGTTAATGAAAAGCTTGCTAATCGAATCTGCTCTACCCCCTCCGTACATGCCTTCCTCGTGTCAGGAGTGAATATTATAGATCTATATTATCAAGAGCCGGATACAATCAGGAGTGTATATTATCAAAAGCGTATTAAGAAGGAGAGCGTACAACGGTGAAATGCTGAAACCATGCTGCGGTATTAGTCGAATTAATAAACTTTCCCCGTTTTATTTTGACGATTCTTTGCAGTATTATTGATCAGCTGTCCTACCTTGTTAATATAAAACAAACCACATGTCCATACGATGCCCCTAAGCTGAGAAAATGAGCAGTGAAAATCTGGTATTTTTGCCGAAAAACCGACTCGAGATACCTGCTGACTGCGACTGTCTCTCGCTTTGAGACAACTTCGGGAAACCTCGCGTGTTTCCGTCAATGATTGACAAGTGGAATGAATGACGTCTGTTATTTATTGCCATAGTGACGACCCCCACCTGTGCCCACCTCACGCTGGATGTAGTAAACTCTGTAGTACTGACGTAATGAGTCAGCGCTACCATGGCGGTACACAGCGGCGACCGGAAGCAACACACTAGCCACACACTAGTCTTGAGTCGGTTTTTGGCAAAAATACCAGATTTTCACTGCTCATTATCTCAGCGTAGCGGCATCGTAGGGACAAGCGGATTGTTTTATATTAGCAAGGTATGACAGCTCAATCACACCACAAAGAATCGTCAAAAACAAAACGGGCAAAGTTTCTTAATTCGACTAATGCTGCAACATGGTTTCAGCATTTCACCGTTGTACGCTCTCCTTCTTTATACGCTCTTGATATTATACACTCCTGATTGTATCCGGCTGGTAACATGATGGGAAAGATTCGGCTGCCAATCCGAGATCTGGCAATACGCATCAGAGCATGTGAGGGAGGGAGCATCTGGTTAATAGATGATTGATGGTGGCCCTTGCAGAGTTGGGTCTGTGTTCGTGTGCCGCGGCGGCGGCGTGCCCTCGTTGCTGTGTCAGGCCCCGGGTGGCAGCTCGTTGTAAGTTCACGATCGACACGCAGTGCCACCTCACCCTTCACGTTCATCGCTCGCCGGGGTTTCCACGGCTTTGTTAACCCAGTTTTCCCGGGAGGCGCAGGCAGAACTGAAGCTATTCCTGAATTCTATGAGGAATTCTACTCTTCACTGAACATGAAGCCATATGTATTTCCCGGCCCGTTCACACACATTTATTGAAGCAGGTCCACATGAGCTGTTAAGCCACACAACATTTTCATTCATACTCGTTCAATTAAACAGCCCTGGCACATAAAGCTGTCGATCCATGCAAAATTTAACAGGTTATTGTCCTGTGAAGTCGCTCCATTAAACTCATCCACAAGCTGTGAAACCATAGAAGAAAAAACAGCAGGTGCATATATCCTGTATGCCACTGTTCTATTACACACATCCACAAGCTGTGAGGCCATAGAAGCAAAAACAGCAGGTGCATATATCCTGTGTAGTGTTGAGCCGAGACGGAGAACGGAAAAAGGATAGGGTGATAGGTAAATGGGGGAATAGAAGGTAGAGTTGAAGAGATTGAACAAGGCAAGCATGAAATCAGTACCAACAACTAATTAAATACTGGTCGACCTGTCATCTCCGATTCCCCTTCCGCTCCCTCTCCCTTTCCCTCTCCCTCACCCGCTACCGCTCCCTTCCCCTCTCCCTCTCCCGCTCCCTTTCCCTCCACCTCCCGCTCCCTTTCCCTCTCCACCTCCCGCTCCCTTTCCCTCTCCCTTGCCCTCTCTCTCCCTTTCCTGCGCCCGCTCGCGCCACCGCAGCTGAGCGTGACGTTCAACCTGGCAGGATGCCAGCTATGCTAGTAATACACTTACCGAAAAGAAAGATAGCAGCTATCACTCCGGGTCTCAGTGCTGAGCTAGTGAGATGATGAAACAGAACAGCGCAGCGGTGAGGAACGATTGCGAATTCGAGCGCGTGAAATGCAATCTGCGAAATATTTAATAATAACAGAAGTAGATAATAGGGAATTCCTTATTATCTACTTCTAATAATAATATAATATAATGGCCGAGCGCTTTCGAAAGTCGCTCGCGAGGGTTGTGGGATCGAGCATTAGATACACAGCGAGAAAGAAATACCGAGAGAAATCACTGAAGAAATGCGTTTCGTTAGCGCAGATGGCATCCGCTATTGGTGTATGTCTAACGCTGGCTTGGTGGCAGTGGTTGTAGGGGGGAATTCGAGCGGGGTCCGTTCCGCGGTGAAGATCACATAGGCGATAAAACTTTGGCGGTAAATTTTCTTCGTATTTGATATCATTTTATGATTTTATTAGCTCATCTGACGAAGTCAGATGCAGCTTGTAGAATCGCCTGATTGTCCGTGCGTGCGTGCGTGCGTCCGTCATGTTATCATGTAAATCCTCATCATGTTATCATGTTATCATGTGACTCCTTAAATCATGTTATTTTCTAAAGTAGTCTGTATATTAATAGCACCCTGAATGTTCGCGTGGCTACCGTCATCCGAAATGTAGGCAAAAACCCGGGGGCAACCCATTACTCATGCATGGGGTGAACTGGCACTTTTCGAATAAACATGCACACCTGCAATGCAGATGTGTTTAATTTATTACTCACAGCTAAGCGAAATTGTCGCCTGCCTGAATATACTTGGATTTTAGCCTGTAAATTTCAGCAACTCAATGGAATTAGGGCATCTCTACTTTCTTGGCTCATCACCAATGCACGAAGGGCGATGCCATTTTTGATTATTGATTACACTTGCACGCGCCATCTCGCGGCAACTATAGGCCTAGTCACCCCTAGTGATACGTTATGACACGAATATATAAGACAGTCGAGCAGGTATGAAGTAGGATGCATTGTTAGGGTTTAGTTTTAGCGTTAATACCTATGCTACACATTTTGATGATGACGTAGCCGGCTTAGCGATAGAACAGGCTTTCAACCTTTTGCAGAAACGAAGGCCAGCACAGTAGAGCAGCAGACCTCAGATGAGCACTGTCGCTAATGCGGCACTTGTTAGTATTCGATCGGCCCTGATCGGCCCGATCGCCCCGGGGTCCACTGCTGCACACGTCCCGTGCACCGTCCGAGCGCATTCGTTATATTTGTTTTGACAGAGTGCGCGTAAGCACAGACGTGGTGGTGGTGGTGTGTGAGAGTGTGTGTGTGCTGTGTGTGTGGGGGGGGGGGCGTCAATGTGACTTGCGAAGGTAGCGTCGCACGTGCGCTTGTTGCTGAGGTGTTGCCCGCGGGAAAGGGGCGCCGCCGTCGGGCACGTGACGGCAGAACAGACCTTAGCTAAGGGAAGGTCAAACAGAAGTGGATACCTATCAAGATACCTATAGTAGTCTGGGGATGGTAGCGGTGAATGGGAGGGGGGTAGAGACTGGGGATGGAGCTGTAACTGGGGGTAGAGACTGGGTGTGGAGCGGTGACTGGGGGTAGAGACTGGGGGTGGAGCGGTGACTGGAGTGGGGTTGTGACTGATAGTGGGGTTGTGACTGGTAGTGGGGTTGTGACTGGTAGTGGGGTTGTGACTGATAGTGGGGTTGTGACTGGTAGTGGGGTTGTGTGACTAATAGTGGGGTTGTGACTGATAGTGGGGTTGTGACTGGTAGTGGGGTTGTGACTGATAGTGGGGTTGTGACTGATAGTGGGGTTGTGACTGGATAGTGGGGTTGTGACTGGTAGTGGGGTTGTGTGACTAATAGTGGGGTTGTGTGACTAATAGTGGGGTTGTGACTGATAGTGGGGTTGTGACTGGTAGTGGGGATGTGTAACTGGGTGCCTGTGTGGCACTGACCGACTGCGGCTGTGCTTGTGACTGGTGCTGCCACCGCGGCTGTCATCGTATTAAGTCATCGCCTACGTTTCCAGTTGTTTTTCCTTTACTCTCGTCCTCCCTGTAGCTCGCAGCTTGTAGCTGTCCCTGTAGCTCGCAGCTTGTAGCTGTCCCTGTAGCTCGCAGCTTGTAGCTGTCCCTTACTGCTCGCGGCTGCTGCGAAGCTGATCCCCGCACTACCCTGGGTACGCGAGCCTCTGCGGGGGCGCGGAATGTCCGCGGGTCGAGACTCCCGTAGTGCAGGGTAATCAGTCGAGTTTTTTCCTCATCTGTCTGCAGTGGCGGGGGGGGGGCGAAATTTTTTTTACCACTTGAGTTCCGGACCACAGCCAATCAGCGCACTCCATTCACTCGACTTCCTCGAAGCAACAATGTCAAATGAATACCCCCTATCCCTAACCCTAACCCTAACACTAACACTAACTATAATCCAACCATATATATACGAACCATATATTACAAAACACTATCTATGGTGGGTCCGGACTCCAGTGGAGAATAATATTTCACTGGCGCGGGGAGGCAGTGAGCACGGTAGAGGACCGCCCCGAAGTAATACAACCCCTCCCCGTGAGGTGCATGCATGTTGTATCTGGCTTGCGTGTATGGAGGTGAGGGTACTCGGCCTCACCCCCCCCCTCCCGACTGATCCCACCCCGAAAAGCACCTGGTGGGGCCGGCCAATTATATCAAGAGCTAATAATACCAAATACTAATGATTATAGCAAGAGTAGATAATAACTCTTAGGTAAAAACCTGTGTATATTTATCAACTCTTGGATTTATAGATGGTGGTGTTTCGTTCCGGACTGTCCACTTCTGCATATCGTCGCACTGGGGGCCAGGGGAGGGGAATTATAGCAGTGAGTGTTTAGTGCCGCGTTACGGTTTACAGTGCGATTGACTCGACAGAGATTCTGAACGCTGGAGAGGGTCTATGTCCCATGGGGGTACTTGCCCGAACGTACGCTGGGCCTAGGTCCGGTATACCCCGTACGTATCCCCTGGTACTATCCTAAGATGGCAACCGCTGATACCCATCGCGTACTCCATCTTAACAAGTCTAGGAGTCGCCTACGCCTACTCCTAACCGTAACGGCCTAACGCAGGTAACGTTCGCCGGGTAATACCGGACCGTACCCCGGTACATTCTTGGCAGTATCTGTCATGGCAGAGATGCCACCCACTACGAGTTTATCCGTATTTATACGAATTTCGATCCCTTTTGGCACACTACGACCAGTGTATCAAAACTACAATTTGACTGTGATCGAAAATTTTTTTTTTTTTCAATTTTTTGTATCTTTGAACCCCTTCAGAATGCAGGAAAATTGCATCTAGAATCACAGGGGGGCGGCAGTCCGGGACAATTTCGCGGGGGGCATGCGTGACTCGACTACTAATTGATGGCCATAAACTAACAGATTTGCTCAAATTATGTGTTTGCATCTCTGCTGGGGGACATAGACCCTATGAGCGGTACTACACCGCTCTTGCGAGTAAGGGGAGATTTCGATCATTCGTGCCGGTGGACTAGATTTAAAGGTAGAGGAGTGTAGATTGAGGTGAGTACTTATCGTATATTGGTATATCACTATATGATAGATTGTGCAGTGCTTGCGTGCGGTTGTGCCCGCGTGTGTGGTGTGGTGTGTGTGCGTGTGTGGTTCGGTGTGTGTGTGCGTGTGTGTTGTAATGGGTCGGTGTGTGTTCAGTGTGTGGCGCGCATGTTGCGTGTGTGTGGGTGAGTGTGGTTGTGTGTGTGGTGGTGTGTTGTTGTCGTGTGTGTGTGCGCGCGGCGCGGTGTCGGTGGTGTAGGTGTGTCGGTTGTGGTTCGAGATTGATGTTATGAAAGATAAAAACGCAAGCTCAGATTTAAATCGAGCGAGTGATATATAGTCATTATATGAGTAATAGAGATGACTATATATAGATATACGGAAATATTTTTCTTATGTATATATAGTAGAAAAGTTCTGATATCACAATATCCGCTGTGCGATTATGTGATATATAGTATAATACCTGAGGGTAACGAGGGGGTGGTCGCAAGAGATAGAGAGAGATGAGAGGAGAACTCCGACGGCGCCGCCCGAGAGATCGTGATGAGGCCTTGATCACGCCTGTTGGTAGGACAAACTCTGTTAGCGAGTGCGTGCGTGGTGTGTGTGCGGTGTTGGATCGTGATTTATAAAGTAGACATGAACGTGAGTTATAGATGGGGTCCATCTGGTGTATAACAAAAGGGACACCATGAGCTAAGAGTATACAACAGTGCGTGTGTACTATCTAGAAATCTTACTGATAATCCATCCCTAAGCCGTGTAAGCGCCTAATCGACTGGATATGAGATATCGGGGATTCACCGAGCGATTACACGAGTAGCCGTGGTAACATAACATAGACTTCATTACATTTTATCGATGATTTTAGTAACATAGACTGCGAATAGTAACATAATGAACTTAGCTACGTAATTTTACTACTACTCACGCTGCCTGCCTAGCCACTCGCATACCACAATACTTCGCTATAGGTGTTATGCTCCTCCAGGGTATGCCGGAACGTACGCCTTGGTAGCGGTCGGTGATCCGGAACCCACGCACATGCTGCCGCCCTCGCGTGCGGCGTTTGTACCCTGGTGCACCATCTTGATATGGTTAGGTTAGGATTAGGGGTTAGGTTTTCGGGTTACGGGTTTGGTTAGGGTTAGGTAGGGAGTAGGCGGATCTCCCTAGCACTCGTAGTTGGATAGGCGAGGTACGTCCGGCATATAGATAGTACCAGGGTACGTTCCGGCAGTACCGCGGGGGACATAGCCCCTCTCAGCTATAGTTACTGCCTGCCTACTCAGCCCTAGCCACTTACTAGTACATACCACGCTTCACAAATAACATACCTCCTACTTCTACGCCCAATACCATCTTCACTACTATCAATCCTTCTGCTTGCCATATTACTTTCTCACCTTTAAAGCCAACTTGCCCTTCTCACTACCACCACCCTTCCTGCTTACCCATTTGCCTTCTTATCTACATTGCCCGTTTATCTCTTTGCCCCCTCGAGCATGTGCGAAATAAAACCGCGGAAAAAAACATTGGCACAAAAAAGGACCCGGCAGCGTGAACGGGTTGAACCTGGATATATAGCAAACACCACC
The DNA here is from genome assembly GCF_000485595.1 of Priapulus caudatus. Classification (NCBI taxonomy): domain Eukaryota; kingdom Metazoa; phylum Priapulida; class Priapulimorpha; order Priapulimorphida; family Priapulidae; genus Priapulus; species Priapulus caudatus. The sequence continues at coordinate 171,780 of NW_014577785.1, read as the reverse complement.
AAACCAGTATTCAGTAGCTAGATGTGGCAGGGCCCCGAGCGATGGTGATGCTTGTGAGGCCAGTAGGGCTGAGAGGGTGAATTTGAATTATATGGGCCTGGATGTGGTGATGTGGGGCGTATGTAGGCACCTGGGTGCGACCTCGCGCAGCGCAGATTTGAGCTGTGGAAGGTGATGAGACGCATGAGTAATACTAAATGTAAGCGTGTGAATCGCTGCGTGCGCAAATGCACGCACACTGCAAGCAGCAGCAACTAAAAACGACCAGCGGGATTTTGAATTTTCTTCTAAATAAATCCGATGAATTTATTTCCGGTCTTTCCGGGAACTAGTCCTCCTTCCAATGGCACGATTTAATCAGGTCACTGAGGGTTAGGAGCGCTGAGGGTTAAGGTATGCTGAGCGCATCTGACTGCCTCCCAGGGAGTCCCAGAGCCACAAAGAAAGCCTTATGTAATCAATGGAGTAAGAGGTTAATGAAAAGCTTGCTAATCGAATCTGCTCTACCCCCTAACGTACATGCCTTCCTCGTGTCAGAGTGAATATTATAGATCTATATTAGCAAAGAGCGTATTAAAGTTCTAACGTCCACGAATCTCCAGAAAATTATTTTAGAAATAATAGTGAAACCTTATTTTTGTATTCTTTTTTGGGCATGCAAAAAGTTAGTACTAACGTTAGCCTCAATCTTAGTCCTCTAACCTCACTCTGATAAAAATAGTTTTTCCGGTTGTTAAATTGGCAAAAATCTTGAAGCGATTTGGAATTAGTGTTGTCTAACACTATTTACATATTACTGGCGCGTCTGTTGCTGGTACTGTTTTGCTGTGGTCGATTGTGCAGTCGTGCTTTGTGTATGGTGCACTGAAAGTGGTGCCCAAACGTTTCTGTTTTGATTTGTGTTGGCTATATAGAATATACAATATTAGAACAAATAAATAATAATGTTCATCGTGTATTATGTTTGAAAATTCATTCATAAACTGTGCGAAATGTATTTTGTGTTTTTTAATTTATCTGCTCAAAAATGTTTGTTGAATCCGACCTTTCAGGATAAATGCAGAGGCTAGATCAACTAAACGTAAATCAAGTGGTGGCAGACCAGTGCATCGGCAAGAAACGAAAAGAAAAAACAGAAAGAGATTATAGTGAGAACTCACCGCTTAAGTTTACAACGGATTTTCCCTGCTTGCCACAATAATTTTGGCATTGCCTTCGTTAGCCCGCAATGTTCGATATATCGGCTAGCTGGCGTCTGGGTGCCACGCAAGAACTTGTTGAAGATTCATGGCGTTGTTGTTGATGTCGAGCGTTTTGGTGTAGCATCGAATGCACCGGCAAGAGTGTATGGATGTATAAGAAGGTATACTAGCCATCGAAAAGTAAATGAAACGGCTAATTGTATTTTCATACATTTTATTTGGTACAAATAACACACAAATATACTACTTGCCTGGGTGCTCGAAATCCGTGGATCGTAGACAGTTTTAAGAAGGGAGAGCGTACAACGGTGAAATTGCTCTTGAAACCATGCTGCGAGTATTCTACCGAATTAATAAATCTTTCCTCCGTTTTATTTTGCAGCGATTTATTGCAGTATTTATTGATCAGCTGTCCCACCTGTTAATAACTAAACAAACACATGTCCATCGATGCCCCTAAGCTGATGAAAGATGAGCAGTGGAAAATTCTGGCTATTTTCGCCGAAAATCCGACTCGAGATACTGCTGGACTGCGACTGTCTCTTCGCTTTGAGATAACTCGGAGAACCTCGCGTGTTTCCGTGCAATTGATTGACTAAGTGGAATGAATGAACGGTCTGTTTTATTATTGCCATAGTGATGACCCCACCGTGCGACCAACCTTACGGCTGACTCGCTAGTACGTCTGTAGTACTGACGTAATGAGTCAGCGCTACCATGGCGCTACATCAAATGGCACGCGGAAGCATACACTTAGCCACAAAGCGAGAGAGGGTCACAGCCAACCGCGGGATCTCGAGTCGTTTTCCAGCAAAAACTACCTATTGAGATTTTCCACCATGCCATTTATCTCATGCGTAGGCATCCGTAGGGCTAAGCGGTTTGTAGCTCATGCTGACATAGTCAGATGCAGGCTTGTAGAATCGCATGATCGTCCGTCGTCCGTCCGTCCGTCGGCGTATATCCGTCCGAGCGTCCGTCGTCAACAGTTGGGCACAAATCTAACCTAGCTCGACAGTAACGTCCCGATATTTGGACGTCGTGGGGGGGTGGTTATATCCGAAAACGGAGTTGGGATAGTCAAGCTGGGGTCAAAAGGTCAAAGTCAAGAGTGTAAAAAAGGGGAACATTCACATCCTTAACTAGGTATAGGGAGAAATGCAGAATGCGTCACAAAGTAACGGGTCTCGTACCTATTGGCTGCGTGATAGTCGGTGTAATAGCATCATGGTAGGAAAAGCCATCACTGTGCGCGAAATGGAGTCACAGGTCAAAGGTCAATGGCACAAGGGCAGATTTTAGAGATTGTCTGAGGACATCGGCTGTAGACGGAGCGATTTGGAAAACTTTATTGTTATTGTTTTCAGCGGTGACCTACGCATTTATTATGGCTTTTAATTGAAAGTAACCTGATGAAAATGCTGCTTTCCACTGACGTGCGAAGAGTTAAGTGTCTGATAACCTTTGACGCAGACTTCAAGAGGAGTGGATTAAACATGGATTTGTTAACTGTTACTGTGTTAGAAAGAATTTGACTGCTGGGTTCTGCTCTTAGTAGAATCTATACACTGCCTGGATGTATGACGCTAGCAATGTCACAGTGAAATTTCAAAAAGCTAAATTTACTTGAAGAGTATAAGCTCTTAAATCGTCTCATTTCTATGGGCATTGCTGTACTGCTGTCAGTGTGTTAACTATGCGCATGCCAGTGCATGTGGGTGATAGAATGGTGTTAGTCTTTTGGCCTGCGTTAATTAGGTAGGCACGGTGGCAGCTCTCTATTCAGCTGTAGGGCTTGTTCAGGTAATGGACGAGTGCTTACCTATCTTCTGTGGTCTTGGCAAAGTATGATTACTGATAGCTACGTAGTAGTAAGCGTTACGATGGACAAGCTTCCAGCTACCAACGTACCGCGCCAGTCTTCGTGGCCAACTTTTCATAACGACCCAACAACATTTGCTTCGAAAGGCTCTGATATCATCCAGTTTTTGGAAATAAAGGGACCTATCCCGGTTCTCTGTTTCGTACTTTCCACTTCACGGAGGACAAGTAATCTGTCAGGTAGCTTGTCTGCTGACAAGCAGCTTTTTAGAGGCAATTTTTCATCAATTTTCTACCATCGCTTGGCCGCCTGCTGGGCAAACCCGGAGTTAACATAGTATAAACATGGGCCCGGTAGTGGGCCCCCGAATTATCTATTATGCTAACTTATAGTAAAACATGCTTATGTTGAAGTTATAATAAAAAGTTTACAGCCTTGCTAACTCCAGCGAAACGGTCTTTGCTAGGGTTAGAAGACCATCAGATCAATCAGTCGATAGACATCCAGACGCTCTGTATAGAGCAATTCAGTCGTATCAGCCTCGTCCGGCAGCGCTACGCCTCGAGACGAGAAGAAATTGGAGAGAAGGGAGAGAGAGAGCGAGGGAAGAGAGGAGAGAAGAGAGAGTGAGAGAGCGGTGAGAGAGAGGAAGAGAGAGAGAGAGAGAGAGAAAGAGAGAGAGAGGCAGAGAGAGAGAAGAGAGAGAGAGAGAGAGAGAGAGGAGAGAGAGAGAAGAGAGAGAGAGAGAGAGAGAGAGAGAGACGAGAGAGAGAGAGAGCAGAGAGAGAGAGGAGAGACAGAGACAGAGACAGAGACAGAGACAAGACAGAGACAGAGACAGAGACAGAGACGAGACAGAGACGAGAGACAGAGACAGAGACAGAAGACATGAGACAGAGACAGAGACTACGAGACAGAGACAGAGACAGCCGACAAGAGAGCAGAGACAGAGACAGAGATCGAGAGACAGAGACGAGAGACAGAACAGAACAGAGACAGAGGACAGAGGCAGAAGACGAGAGTACCAAGACAGAAGACAGAGACGAGAAGAGACCGAGCAGAGACCGAGACAAGACAGAGACAGCATGAGACAGATACAGAGACAGACAGAGACAGAGACAGAGACAGAGAACAGAGACAGTAGACAGCAGACAGAGACATTGAGACAGAGACCAGAGCAGAGACCGAGACAGAGACAGAGAAGAGACAGAGACAAGACAGAGACAGAGACGAGACAAGACAGAGACAGAGACAGAGAAGCAGAGACAGAGACAATGAGCACTTTTTGAGAGCAGAGACAGAGACAGAGACGAGACATTGATTGACAGGAGTACAGAGACAGAGACAGAGACACGAGACAGAGACAGAGACAGGAGCAGAGACAGAGACAGAGACAAGACCAGAGACGAACAGAGACAGAGACAAGAGACGCGAGACAAGAGTCAAGCAGTAAGACAGAGACAGAGACACTGAGACAGAGACAGAGACACGAAGACAGAGACAGAGAAGCAGAGACAGAGACATTGAGCACAGAGACGGGAGAACAGAGAGCAGAGACGACACAGAGACAGAGAGCAGAGACAGAGAAGCAGAGACAGAGGCAGAGACAGAGACAGAGACAGAGACAGAGACAGAGACCAGAGACAGAGACAGAGACAGGAGACAGAGACAGAAGACAGAGACAGAGACAGAGACAGATGACAGAGACAGAGACAGAGACAGAGACGAGAGACAGAGACAGAGACAGAGACAAGACAAGTCCACCCACCATGGGAGACAGAGACAGAGAAGAGACATGCGAAGACCAGAAGACAGAGACAGAGACAGAGACAGGTATTGACTTATGATGTGACAGAGTAGTCATTAGTGACAGAGACAAGCCAGAGACAGAGACAGAGACAGAGACAGAGACACGAGACAGAAGACAGGAGAGAGAGATAAGAAGAGAGAGAGAGAGAGAAGAGAGAGCAGAGAGAGAGAGGAGAGAGAGAAGAGAGAGAGAGAGAGAGAGAGAGAACGAGAAAGGAGAAAGAGAGAAGCGCGCGAAAGAGTGAGAGAGAAAAAGAGAGCGAGAAGATAGAGAGAGAAGAGAGGGAGAGAGAAAGAGAGAGCAAAGACAAAGTACAAAGAAAGAGAGAGACAACCGAGGTAGAGTGAGTGCGTAGCGAAAGAGAGAGAGAGAGAGAGAGAGCGTGAAGGAAGAGAGGGAGCAAGACGAGAGAGAGAGAGAGAGAGAGAGAGAGAGAAGGAGAAAGAGAGAAGAGAGAGAGAGAGAGAGAGCGAGAGCTGATCGGACAACGAGAGAGAGAGAGAGAGAGCGCGAAGGAAGAGATAGCAAGAGCGAGAGAGCGAAAAGAGAAAGAATGAGAGCACAACGAGGAGGAGCGAAACGCGGCGATGGGAGGTGCTCTGATTCGTTTGCCCTGAGTATTAGCTCAGAACACCTGCCTCAGGCTAAAGCGCTGTCGCTCTGCGGCAGCTTGTTTATATTAGCAAGGTATGACAGGCTGATCAATTAATACTGACAAAGAATCGTCAAAAACAAAAACGGGCAAAGTTTCTTAATTCGACTATCTTGCAGACATGGTTTCAAGCATTTCACCGTTGTATCGCTCTCTTCTTTATAACGCTCTTGATATTATACACTTCCTGGATTGTATCCGGCTGTAACATGATGGGAAAGATTCGGCACTGCCAATTACCGAGATCTGGCGAATACCATCAGAGCATGTACTGTGAGGGTGAGGGAGCATCTGGTTATCAGATGATTTTATGGTGCCTTGCAGAGTTTTGGGTCTGTGTTCGTGGTGCGCGGGCGGCGGCGTGAACCTGTTGCTGTGTCAGCTCCCGGTGGCCAGCATCGTGTAAGTTCATGATGATTGCCACCGGCAGTGCACCAGACACGCTCACCCTTCACGTTCATTTGCGGCCTCGCCGTGTTTCCATACGGCTTTATTAATCACCAGTCTTCCCGGGAGGCGGGCAGGCAGAACTGAAGCTATTCTGAATTCGCTAATGAGGAATTCCTATTCTTCAACTGATCAGAAGCCATATGTATTTCTCGCCCGTTCACACAACATTCATTGAAGCAGGTCCACAATGAGCTGTTTAGAGCACACAAAATTTTCATATCATACTCGTTCAATTAAACAGCCCACAAAAGCTGTCGATCCAATGGCAGAAGTTTAACAGGTTATTGTCCATTGACGTCGTCCATTAAACTCATTCCACAAGCTGTGGAAACCATAGAAGAAAAAAACAGCAGCGTGGCATATATATCGCTGTATGCCACTGTTCTATTACACACATCCACAAGCTGTGAGGCCATAGAAGCAAAAACAGCAGGTGCATATATCCTGTATCCAACTCTACTGCTGTGAGGCCATAGAAAATTCTCGATGCATTCATGTACCGTGAAGCTGTAATCAGTAGGTTCACATGCGATGTTGTCGTTCTCCGATCAGGTGTCTTTGCCGAAGAAAAGTTTCTCCGTGTTTTCGTACAGGGCATCGCAGAGTTGGTCTGCACTCGTGCCACGGGCACCTGACATCACCTCTAGCACCTGAACGATGTTTGCCGGCTCGTTCCTCCCCTTCACGCACTGACCCTCCTGCCACCGGTCCTTCTTCTTCGATGGAAATGTTGTCTTCACATGCTTGTATCCTAAAAATGGGTGTGGAAGCTGCATTTATCGATTGCACTGGGTTATACTGCAGTGTTCGGGTTAGCGTCGTTACCTAATTTTGTCCGTTCAATCAGGTTACGTCAGTTAATTTATTAATTTAGTGACATGGCAAATTCGATGGGGAACGTGTACCGCCCCCCACCCCTGATTCCAGGCATGATATAAAACCAACCTGCGTGTGTTGCCTTGACTTCACACCAGGGGGCGTCTGTCTCTATCATAAGCCTATCGGTCGGTATGGAGCACATGACAGCAAGATTCTCCTGTGTCTTTAGCGAGCAGCCATTGATGCCAATGTATAGATCCAGGTCCAGAATCTTCTTGGCGTCTTCCATCGATCCGTCAAATGAGTGCACAACTCCGCCGGTGAACCTATCGTCCGACGAAATAATTGTATAAAAAGCCCAGCAAAGCTCATATTGTGGCATTGCCCACGTATTTAAGCTACATGGGCCAACATTGCAGTAGTCTTATTTCATTACTTTGAGCCATTGGCTAATAATTTGTACAGTTAGTGAAATGGACAAAGTTGCTGAGCCACCATGTGAATGTATAACTATGCTATAACAACCCTATCATCACCAGGAATAACCATGCGAAAACCCGAAGCGTCTTTTTTTACTTTTGACCAAAATAGATAAATGGTTTTCGCTGCCTACACTGGGGGAGAGCAGGATGGGGGGAGGCAGTGTTGGAATGTGGTACGGCTGGGGAAGGCAGTGTCGCTGCGAGGTGTGGCCGAGGGAGGGCAGTGTTTCGCTGCGAGGTGTGGCCGAGGGAGGGCAGTGTCGCTGCGAGGTGTGGCCGAGGGAGGGCAGTGTCGCCGCGAGGTGTGGCCGAGGGAGGGCAGTGTCGCTGCGAGGTGTGGCCGAGGGAGGGCAGTGTTTCGCTGCGAGTGTGGCGCAGCGAGGGAGGGGGGCCGTGTTGTCGCTGCGAGGTGTGGCCGAGGAGGCAGTGTTTTCGCTTGCGAGTGTCCCGGAGGGAGGGAGTGTCGCTGCGCAGTGTAGGCCCGAGGGAGGTGCAGCTGTTGTCGCTGGGCGAGCGTGTGGCCGGGAGGGCAGTGCTTTCGCGGGCTGCGAGGTGTGGCCGAGGAGGCATTGTTTGCGGCTGACGAGGTGGTGCCGAGGAAGGGGCAGTGTTTCGCTGCGAGTGGGCTGAGGTGAGGGCCAAGTGATCGCCGCGGGTGCTGCCGAGGGACGGGCAGGTGATCGCTGGGCCGAAGAGTGTGGCGGAGGGAGGGCAGTGGTCGCTGCGAGTGCTGCCCCGAGGGAAGGGCAGTGATCGCCCGCGGGTGTGGCCCGAGGGAGCGCAGTGTATGCTGCGAGGTGTGGCCGAGGGAGGGCAGGAGTGTCTCGTGGCGAGGTGTGGCCTGATGGAGGGCAGTGTTTTGCTGCGAGAGGTGTGGCCGGGGAGGGCAGCTTTCCGCTGGCGAGGCTGTGGCCGGAGGGAGGTGCAGTGTCGGCCGGGCGAGGTGTGGCCGAGGGTAGGGCAAGTGTCGCCCGCGAGGTGTGGGCGGAGGGAGGGGCAGTGTCGGCCGCGGCGCGGTGTTGGGCGAGGGGATGGGCCAGTGTTTCGCTGCGGAGGTTTTGGCGAGGGGAGCGGCAGTGGGATCTCCGCCGCGAGGTAGTGGGCCGGGAGGAGGCGCATCGTGTCGCATCAGCCGAGGTGTGGCCGAGGGAAGGTGCAGTGTCCGCTCGACGAGCTGGGCCGCAGGGAGGGCAGTGTTCGCTGCGAGGATTGGCCCGAGGCGAGGCAGTGTCGCTGTCGAGGTGTGGCCGAGGAGGCATGTCGCTGCGAGGTGGTGGCCCGAGGCGAGGGCAGTGTCGCCTGAGCGAGGCTGTGGACGAGGAGGCAGTGTCGGCTGGCGAGTTGTGGCCCGAGGGAGGGCCCGTTGTCTTCGGGGCTGGCGAGCTGTGGCCGAGGGAGGGCCAAGTGTCGCTGCGAGGTGTGCTGAGGGAGGCCAGTGTCGGCTGCGAGTGTGGCCGAGGGAGGGCAGTGTCGCCGCCACAGACGGGGGTGGGGGGGCGGAGGGAGGGCAGTGTCCACGGGCGGGATGTTGGCCCGAGCAGAGGCAGTGTCACTACGGGGGTGTGGCCGAGGAGCAGTGTCCGGCGCGAGGTGGGCGAGGAGGGCAAGTGTCCGCCGACGAGGGGGTGCCGAAGGGAGGGACATGTCGCGGACGAGGTGTGGCTGAGGAGGGCAGGGGTCGGCTGCGAGGTGTGGCTGAGGGAGGGAGTGTCGCGCGAGTGTGGCCGAGGGAGGGGCAGTGTCGGTGCCTGCGAGTTGTGGCCGGAGGGAGGCAGTGTCCGCCGGAGGTGTCGGCCAGGGAGGTGCAGTGTCCGCGCGCGAGGTGTGCTGAGGGAGGGAAGTGTTTCGCTGCGAGGTGTGGCTGAGGAGGGCAGTGTCAGACCGCGAGCGTGTGGCCCGAGGGAGGGCAATGTGTCGGCTGCGAGTGATGGCCGAGGGATGGCGCATTGTCGCCGCGAGGTGTGGCCGAAGGAGGCCAGTGTCCGCCGGTATGCGAAGTTGGCCGAGGGAGGGAGTGTCACCGGCGAGGGCTGTGGCCCGAGGAGGCAGTGTCGCGCTGCGAGGTTGCCCGAAGGAGGGCATGTCGCCGCGAGGGTGGCCGAGGGAGGGCATGTCGCGCGGGCGAGTGGGGCCGAGGGAGGGCAGTGTCACCAGCGGAGCGAGGTGTGGCCGAAGGGAGGGCAAAGTGTTCGGCTGCGACGTGGGCCGAGGGAGTGCAGTGTGCGCCGCGAGGTGGGCGAAGGGAGGCACGTGTTTCGCTGCGATGTGTGCGCTGAGGGAGGGCAGTGCGCAGGAGGGTATGGCTGAGGGAGGCCAGTGTCGTTGCGAGGGTGTCGGCGCCGAGGAGCAGTGTTGCCGCGAGGCTGTGGGCCGACGGAGGGCAGTGTCGCTGCGAAGGTGTGCGCCGGAGGAGGGCAGTGCTTCCCGCGAGTGTGGCCCGAGGGAGGGCATGTGTCCCGCGAAGTGTGTGGGCCGAGGGAGGGTCAGTGTCGGCTGCGATGGTGTGGGCTGAGGAAGGGCGGTGTCGCTGGGCCGAGGTGTGGCCCGAGGGAGGCAGTGTTGCCGGGTGCGAGGCGTGTGTCCGAGGGAGGCAGTGTCGCTGGCGGACGGTGTGGCCGAGGGAGGGCAATGTTTCGCGTGCGAGGTGTGGCCGAGAGGGAGGGTCAGGTGTCGGCTGGCGTAGGTGTGGCCGAAGGGAGGGCCCAGTGTCGCCCCGCGAAAGGTGTGGGCCGAGGGGACGGGGCAGTGTCGACGCGCAGGTGTGCTGAAGGAGGGTCAGTGTCGCTCCACGAGGTGTGGCCGAGGAGGGCAGTGTCGCTGCGAGGTTGTGGCCGAGGGAGGGCAGTGTCGCCTGCGAGGTGTGGCCGAGGGAGGGCATGTGTCGGCCTGGAGGTGTGGCCGAGGGAGGGCAGTGTTTTCGCTGCGAGGTGTGCCGAGGACGAGGCAGTGTTCGCTGGGCGAGGTTGGCCGAGGGAGGGGCAGTGTCGCCGCGAGGTGGTGGGCCGAGGGAGGGCAGTGTTTCGGGCTGTCGAAGGTGTTGGCCGACGGAGGGCAGTGTCGCTGCGAGGTCGTGGGCCGACGGGAGGGAGTGTCGCGCTGAGCGAGGTGTGGGCCGAGGAGGGCAGTGTTCTCGAGCATGTGAGGTGTGGCGAGGGAGAGGCAAGTGTTTCGCTGTCAGGTGTGCGCGAGGGAGCGGCAGTGTTTCGCTGCGAGGTGTGGCTCCGAGGGAGGGCAGTGGTTTCGCATGCGAGGTGTGCCTGAGGGAGGGCAGTGTCGGCCTGCGTAGTGGTGCTGACGGGAGGGCAGTGTCCGCGCGAGGTGTGGGCCGAGGGAGGGCAGTGCGCTGCCGGCAGGTGTGGCCGAGGGAGGCAAGTGTCGCCGAGGGGTGTGGGCGCGGGAGGGCAGTGTTTCGGCTGGCGAGGTGTGGCCGAGGGAGGCAGTGTATTCTGCTGCGCAGGTGTGGCCGAGGAGGCAGTGTGTTCGGGCTGCGGTAGGTGTGGCCGAGTGAGGCGCAGTGTACGGCCGCGAGCGTGTGGCCGAGGACGGCAGTGTCGCTAGTCGAGGTGTGGGCCGAGGGAGGGCAGCTGTTTTCGCTGCGAGCTGTGGCGAGGATGGGCAGTCGTCGCCGCGAGGTGTGCCGAGGGAGGGGAGTGGTGTTCGCTAGCCTGTGGGCACAAAACTGTCGAAGTGGAATCGTGGGTGACACAGTGCGATAGAGGCCAGCTAGGAGGTGTCGTTGTGGTGTGTCGTGTGTGTGTGTGTCGCGTGTGTGCGTGGTGCGTGCGTGCGTGGGTGCGTGTGCGCGTGCGTGTGTGTGGATGGTGCATGTGCGTGTGCGTGTGGTGCCATAGCACGCAATTCTGTGTGTGCGTGCGTGGCGTGCGTGCGGTATTGCGTGCGTCCTGGGGTGCGTGGCCGTGTTGCGTGGTAGCCGTGCGTGACGTCGCGTGGCGTCGTGCGTGCCGTTGCGTGGGGCGTGGTGCGTGCGGCATGCTGCGTGCGTGTGTGCGTGCTACCCGCCACGGTGCATACCGGTGTCGATGCTTGCGTAGCAGGGAGACCAGGTCGTCGGTAGAGCCGCGATTGTGCAGGAACATCGGGAGTCGCGTCACCTCGGCGAGATCAAACTGCTTCTCAAAGTACTTCAGCTGCGTGTCCTTGGGACAGAAGTGGAGTCTGTCGTAGTCGAGGCCACACTCGCCAACGGCTACCACCTAGTAACACGGAATACATGATCAATGTTTACCTTTGTGGCACGCTTATACACTCTGTGAGAATCAAGGATAGTTTGGGACCCCGCAAATGCATTTTCGCATATGCGCTAAACTTATCCCGGGTGCTAAACTAGGCTTGGGACCATTGTGATAGCTGCTGGCATCTGATAGAAGAACATGAGAATACATGCTGAGAGACAACATTTTCGCTCAAGTTTTAGAAACTAAGATAACCCAGTGTAACTACTGTCCATAGCGGCTCCCTGTTTAGCTTCATATACTAAAATATTATCAGGTCGATCTGCATACTAATTATGCTAGTCTGTGCCGTGGTAGGCTTGTCTGTGACTTAGGTTTCCCCTTTTTATATGCACTAAGGGTAAAATAGCTTGTGGTTAGTGAATCACATTGGTTACCTTTCCCTTGTTGTCATTGATGAGTTTCAATAAATTGCTAACGTATCCATCTACTCCATGTTTCTCAAACTCCTGGCATCGTGTTGGATGACAGCCCACAGTAACGTACAGCAAGTCTGAAAGAGTTGAAATTGGTAAACACTACTTCAGCCTCAGGTCAATATAGCCTTCATCTCTGTCACCACTTGCATTGCAGAATGCTGGAGACTACGCTAGTGCTATAGATAATTGCTGGGGTACATTATGATTTATTATATTAAGTTAGGGGATAATAATTCTATACATGACAATAGGCCTACCATTCGAGTTGGCAAGTTCCAGTGCCTGCGTACTGTCTTCTAAACTTCCGCCGGTTACGATGAGCTTTTTTACGCCAACGTCTACTGCTCTCTTTAACATGTCGGTAAAGTCATCCTGGTGCTTCTGAGATCCATGGTAGACTCCCCTGAACATGCCATCTGTTAGGTTTACACCTATATCTATAAATCTGAAGCACGAGACACCCGCCCTGGGGGCTGCCATATTGAATGTTGTCGTTTGGCTCGCGATCTAGATGGTAACCGCTTTGCGTTCTACATTAGTTCTAATGTACACACGTGTTACTATCTGTGCCAGTCTATAGAAAGTGAAAGTTGTGCCGTATGGCTTAGTAGGTGGCAGCAGCGATCAGTGTGTTCAGAGAATGTATTATGATATCGGGCACTCTGCACGTATCTTGTGTGTTCAAAGATTGTATCAGAGCACATAATAACATAAACTTATCTAATTTATACTGATGGTGATGAGCTATCTAGTGTTAAGGGCCATGTATAAATGTCACTTGGGCATAAAAAATATAATGGAGATTTAACCGGAATTAGTTTGTCTGGGATTTTGAAGTATCCAGTATATACCTATATATCTATCTATAATATAATAGTCAGATAAATAAACACGTACTTTTTCATCCAATTTTATTGATTACGTCACCGTAAATAGTAAAAAATGAAACACTTGGACGTGCTCAATAAAAAAAAAGGCTAAATAACAACGAAATGTATTATTACAACAAGTCTTAAATGTTCTACTCTATTTCGCCGATAATCACCTGTCAAATGCCGGTCATTTGCTCATCTGCAACACACAAGTACACCGACGCTTAGCTGCTGCACACTGACACATAACATTTATAGTGTCTATATATTATGTGATCAGTGGCAAGCAGCTAGAGTGTTTCGGCGGCCAGCGCTTGACGAGTGTGTTGACAGATGAGCATTTGACGCGGCATTTACGCAAATTGTCAGGCAATAATAAGTGAAAGAGAGTAGAGAAACATTAAGACTTTGTAGTAAATAGATTTGCGTATTTATTTAGCATGTATATCTTTATTGAGACGGTCAAGTGCCTGATGGTTAATAGCAGCTCATTACGGTCCTATGCTGCTTCCCCAGGGTACTGCGCGGAACACGTACTCCTAGACGTGGTTTACACGCCCTATAGACGAAGGTCGATAGACGGAAGGTTATGTGCTTCCAAGTGTCTAAGGATGCAGTTTTCGAATACGCAGTGGCTGACGCGTCCGGAACCGGTCGCCCAGCTCAGGCTACGCATCCGGACATCGATCACACAGTGATCTCCGCGACTCGCGTCACACCATGATTGCGCAACGGGATAATCTCTCTCTCATCTCCTCTCTCTCTCTCTCTCTCTCTCTACTCTCTCTCTCTCTCTCTCTCTCTCTCTCTCTCTCTCTCTCTCTCTCTCGCTCTCGCTCAGGTCGCTTCTCGTCCTCGCTCTCGCTCGTCGCTCTTCGCTCTCGCTCTCGCTCTCGCTCTCGCTCTCGTCTCGCTCTCGCTTCGCTCTCGCCTCTCGTCCCCTCGCGCTCTCTGCTCTCGCTCTCGCTTCTCGCTCTCGCTCTCGCTCTCGCTCTCGCTCTTCTGCTCTCTTCTCTCTGCTCTTCTCTCTCTCTCTTCTCTCTCTCTTCCTCTTCTTTCCCCTCTACTTGACACACACGCACGCACGACGCACGCACGCACGCAAGCGCCTGGCACGCACGCACGCAACGCAGCGCGCCGGCACGCAGCCGACGCACACAACACACACACACTACCACACACCACACACACGGCAATCAGCAGAGCGTGCCGATTGCCGCGAACCATTGCATGATGTGGTCTATCAGGTCCTATCCATAAGACTTCCAAATTTCTTCGGTCGCTAGTCGCGACCTTCGGTCCTATAGGATGACCCACCTTGGGTTCGCTCCGGTATACCTGGAACAGTTAACCGGCCTGGATCCAACTATTTGATATGGTTCTGGGTTAGGTTTTAGATCTAGGGCGTTAGGGTTAGGGTTAGGGTTATGGGTACAGGGAGTAGGCGTAGGCGACTCGCTAGAACTCGTTTAGATGGAGTAGAGCGAGAGTTACTTCGGACTATTAGATAAGTACCAGGCGGTACCTTCCGCAGTTACCCCGGGGAGACATAGACCCTCTCAGCGTTTAATAGACCTAATTAACATTGTAACAGGTCTCACGGGCATGCTTACAAAATATATGTGTATGTTCATATATATATATATATATAGATATTATAATGATCTAGCTAAATAATTTAGGCATTATAATTATAATTTCTTGCCTTATATAACTGACGAATGGTTACAGGTGTAGTGCTATAATTGTTGTGCCATTTTACTTGAAGCTTAATTGCTATGCATACACAATTTGAGGTTTGTGTAACTAATTACAATTCTACTACTGCTATCGATAATATAAGGGTTCACAGTTACTGAAATGTATAATTAATTTTCTTCACGACATGTAATTGATTATCCTATGCATGTGCTTACCGTTAGCGTTCTAACAAGTATTGATCGCGTTTGCGATTGGTTGACCTACATTCAAGCAGAAAAAATTGTTTTCGCGACTAAAAACTGCACGCCCACAATTTCTGCGTCATTTAAATTCGCCACCCGCAAGAGCAGAACAGAACTTATTCTACGCGTGCCGGCACTGGCTGGCACCTACAATCAGGAATCGGAACAACTACCATGGTTAGCACAGGATCAATAATTCAGGGTTTCGCAGCACGCTACACGCTAGCTTGGCACACACTACGCCGTCAAAACACACACACAGAAGTGAACACAAACTCGCTCGTGTAAATGTACAGCACGAATTGATTGCCACCCCAACACTACAGTAATACGTTTGAAGACTGTCGCGATATGCAAACGAAATGCAAATATGGCCAATACATCAATTTCCCATCATAGCAACCGGCAACACGCTGCACCTATTCAAATGGGCAATATCATACAGTAAATCAATGCCATGAACCAAATAGGCCACACATCTCGTTGTCTATTGTTGGCGGCGATTATCT
>NW_014577785.1:144087-156522 GCF_000485595.1 Priapulus caudatus | reverse complement strand
GCCTGTCTATTATAATTATTAAAATAATATTATAAATATTAAATATTAAAAATTAAAAATTAAAAATATTAAAAGCATTAGCGTGCAGTCGTGCCAGTGAAGCAGTAAGATGTCAATGTAAATGTCTAGCTGTATAACAATATCAGACACAATGGACCACAACAATGGGCGCATCCACTGTTATATAATATCATAGATCAACACAGTTGTTGTATAGGTCTATGATAATATTTATAGTTCAAACACGGGCACCCGCATCATATTCACTCACGTGCTGCCAGCGACGATATATATGCTTTGTGAATGTTGTTTATTGATGGCCGCTTTTAGACCGTTTCCGTTCGCAAGTTCGTCTGCTACGACAGCCATCTGTTCATGAGAACTATGGTTGCTTTTCGAGAACAACGCAATGCTTCTTCACTCCGCTTGTTTGCACACACATCGCGTCCAGGCGAAGCAAAGAGGCGCACTTACATGCTAGGCAGAGGCGATATATTATATTAGATCATATTAAGGACACAGGCCGTGTAAAAGATACACCGAGGGGATATCAATGAATTGGACAAGCGAGAGAGTAAACTTCTGTTACGTAAGTAACGTAACATTTACGTAAGTAAGTAATAGTTGATGTAGTATGTAGGTACTGTAACCACCAGACGTTGATTGTGCAAATCAGTGTCGCGTTTTGTTATAGCTTACTCTTATAATCTTATTGTGGCTTCTTCTCACTAGGTTATTATTGGCACCGAGCTCTTATAATTAATTTCTACCTGTTTGTAATATACCCGTACTAAGGTCGTTGGTTGATAATGGACATAGTTCTCCTTTCTTACTGTAGACCTTTCATCTCCACATCAAACAAGGAATATTGTTATTTTTGCGTTGTCAGGGGTGTTAACGAAGACCTGAGTTCTTTCTCAATGACAAAGAAGTCAAAGAATTCTAATAACTAATTATGACTGAATTTGCTTCATTACAGTGGTCGGGTGAATTTGTGCCCCTAGTACAAACATGGTGAAAGTCTGGGCCCGTTGTCAGAAACAGAATTAGTCTTAACATTAGGCTTACGATGTTTCTGACAACGACTCCCCCCCTCCCCGTTCACCAGTTAATATTAGTTGTGTCACGAAGAATCTTGGCAAGAATGTGACCGTTTACAGTCAGTTGACATGTTTTTTATTTTCTTATTGCCGATGCTTTACACAAGATATGTATGACCCAGTTCTGCCGAAAATCGCCATTGTGAACCGTCATCATTTAATTCTCAGGTCACGCAAGTTTGGCTCCCTAAGGCTTGTTTTGGGTTCTTGCTCACATGTCTGGAATTTCAAAGTAGTATATACTGTACGCATTTTAGGAAGAACCAAACAGCAAATAGAAATTGGAATAACTGCCGTAGCCACCCTAGTCACGCACGCACACATATAATATATCATGTTTAAAATTCATTTAAGTTTTTAACTGGGACTGGTGGGACAACCTTCAGCCTGAATGGTGCCTACAGTGTGGCGCGGTTACATGTAAACACACTCCGAACTAAACATAGCTGCTGCTGCTGCTGCTGCTGCTGCGCTGTATGCAACCAAGACTTGGTCGGTCGCCCACAGAAGCCTCACCCACATGCTTAGCAGTCTCTCCATGCATCCCAGCATGAGTCATGAGTGGGCTGGGCGTATGCTGCGAGCAATTTCTACTGTCTGAAAGTAACTACAGATATTAAATTTCAGTCAGTAGCCGTCTAGTAATAAAGTCACCTCATGTGTGAGACTTGAGTAGCTATCAAGTTTTAGTCTAGCAATAAGCCGCCTTATGTGTGGGACTGAGTATCCGTGGCTTCAGTTACTAGCAGTCTAGTAATAAGCCACCTCATGTGTGGGACTGAGTATCCGTGGCTTCAGTCTGTAGCAGTCTAGCAATAAGCCGCCTCATGTGTGGGACTGAGTATTCGGGGCTTCAGTTACTAGCAGTCTTGTAATAAACCACGTCATGTGTGGGACTGAGTATCCGTGGCTTCAGTTAGTAGCAGTCTAGCAGTAAGCCGCCTTATGTGTGGGACTGAGTATCCGTGGCTTCAGTTACTAGCAGTCTAGTAATAAGCCACCTCATGTGTGGGACTGAGTATCCGTGGCTTCAGTTAGTAGCAGTCTAGTAATAAACCACGTCATGTGTGGGACTGAGTATCCGTGGCTTCAGTCTGTAGCAGTCTAGTAATAAACCGCCTCATGTGTGGGACTGAGTATCCGTGGCTTCAGTCTGTAGCAGTCTAGTAATAAACCACATCATGTGTGGGACTGAGTATCCAGTGCTTCAGTCAGTAAGCAGTCTAGCAGTAGCCACCTCATGTGTGGGACTGATATCCGTGGCTTTCATGTTAGCTTGCAGTCTAGTAATAAGCCTGCCTTATGTGTGGGACTGAGTATCGCGTGGCTTCAGTATAGTCGAGTCCTAGCAAATAAGCCGCCTGATGTGTGGGACCTGAGTATCGTGCTTCAAGTTAGTAGCAGTCTAGTAAATAAAACACTCATTGTGGTGGGACTGAGTATCGAGTGCTTCAGATTAGAGGCAGTCTAGTAATAAACCGCTCTCATGTGGGGACTGAGTAATCCGTGCTTCAGTCTTGTAGCCAAGTCTAGTAATAAACCCCTGCATGTGTGGGACTGAGTATCCGTGGCCTCAGTCTGCTAGGCAGTCTAGTGAATAAACCACATCATGTGTGAGACTGAGATCGTCTTGTCCTCCTTAGTCACCTATCTACTATTAGTGGTAGTATAATAAAGGGCGCCTACATAGGCGTGCTACTGCCTACATTGCCTGTCTAAGAGCCTGTGAGTGCGCGTAGTGAAATAGGCAGCGCGAAGCACGGCTCCATATGAAGTTCTGGCAGCCACACTTAAAGTGAGCAGCAAACATCCGGCAGTAATATCCCTGCTTTAGAAAGAAGCCTGCAAAAGTGACTACACTATGAACTCTTGCAAAGTGACAGACGCACTATACAACCTCTGGCAAAGGTGACGCGGCGAAAAACGCTATGGAAAGGGACGCCAATAACTACACTTGCCCACACGCTACTCCCAATCTGAAAAGCATAGGAAGATAGACGCACGCACCCGGAGCGTTATCATTAAGCACCATCAGGTCTGCAAACCGACACCACCTCCACCACAAGTATATACACGTGCAATTCAGCAGATTTTGTAAATTTGTTTAAATGTGTAAAACGCGAGCATAAGCAAAGCTAGACAGATTGGGCACTCACGGAGAAGGGCATACCTCCGCGAGCATAGTAAAAATGCTATGTGTAGCGAGCTGGCTCGCGTGCTGGCTGTCTGCTGGCTGTCTCGCTGCGCTGCTGGCTGGACTGAGACCGCCTGCTGCTGACTCGCCGCTCGCATGTGCGGCATGCCTGACGTCCGGCCGCTCGCTGGTGGCAGCTGCTGACTCGCCGCTCGCGTGGTGTTGCTGCTGACAGTCACTCTCACCGCGGCTGAACTCGCCCGCTCGCGTTGACCTCGACGCGCTATCGATCGCATGCCGCGCGCGCTGACACACACACGCGCCGGCCAAACCCAAACAAACGAACACAAACCAACACACACACACACACAGCACCTCCGCACACACACACAGCACACACACGCACACACACACACGACACGATTACATACCGTCCCCCTGCAACTCCGTGCCGGAAGGTAATATTGATTGTTCTGTCTAGAATTCCAATATAATTAATTAGCCAAGCAAGACAATCGTGAAATCTAGTGGCTAAAGCAATGTGTCAAGAATTTAAGCCGCGTGGCTGACACGCTGTGGTTTTTAGCTCACCCTTTGACATCATCAGAGTATGAGCAATCTGCCAATGGGGTGTCGTCCGTCGTTCCGTCGCCGTCACATTTGCCTCACGGTCAACGATAACCACAGTACCGGTTGACTCAACATTTTCAAATTGCATATAAGCTGTTACTCCTATGGGAGATATTTGAAACCGTCCTATTTGGAGCAGCCACAGTTGACTACTTCTCGAGGCCCGTCCACTTTTTCGCAAAAAATGGAAATTGCCATAAGTCCAGTTCAGGTTCAACGGATTTTGCTCATTTCTGGTATGTGAATGAATAAGGACTGGCCCCAAATCATATCACAGAAGTTTTGATATTTTTTTTAAATTATGGAAATTAGGTAGATTTCGGCAATTCCTCTATGCATTTCAGTGTCAACGATAACTCAAGAACCGTTTGACCCACATGTTTCAAATTCCGTACAGTTGTTACTCTTATGGGAGATATTTGAACGATCTATTTTGGAGCACGCCAGTCGACCTACTTTCGAACGACGTCCACTTTTTGGCAAAAATGGAAATGGCCATAAGCCAGTTCAGGTTCAACGGATTTTGCTAAATTCTGGTATGTGCATGAATAAGGACTGGCCCAAACCATATCACACGGTTTTTGTTTTTTTTAATTATGCAAGTTAGGTAGATTTTGGCAATTTCACTATGCATTTCAGTGTCTGCCTACGGTCAACGCCATCATATTGTATGCCAACAGATCTGAAACATTTATTTTCGCATCAAAAATTACTCATATATCAATGATCATCATTATCAAGAGTATATAATGGGAGATATGCTATATAATGGGAGTTCTATACTCTTGCTTTATATATCCCCCCTCCCTTTTCTAGCACACCTAAGGTGAGCTACAGTGTCATTGACACTTTCATTGTCATACGGCGAAGTACGAGTACATGGACAGAGAGGTATAGCTGGTGGTGCATTTACGCCCAAAGTTAGTTAGTTTGTAATGTTCGCGTGCATTTTCTTGCATTACTTGCCTTGGGCGTAACTGGAAACTATTCTAACGTTGGATGCACGTCGGTGAATATAGGACGAAATTGCACGTTACAATACAGCGAAGTGTAAAACGCCCGAAGAAAACATTCCACTTTAGGGCGAGCTGTAAAAGACGAAGAGGGAAGGGGAGTGAGTGAAGGTTAGGTCTAAGAGGGGAGAAGGGTAGAGAGTTGGGGAGGTGGGGAATAAGCGGGGAAGGTACGGAAATTACGTACCCGCGTGTGAAAGTGATGGTGAGGGAGAGAGAGAGAGACGGGGGGGAAGGATGAAGAAAGAGAAGGAAAGGAAACATAAGGGATGCAGGTAGGGAGATAGATGAGGAGAAAAGGAGAGCGAGAGAGGGGGAGAATGGTGGGCTGAAGGGAGTGGTGTGTCGAACACAGCTTAATAAATATCTCTCACCTTCCTTCCTTGTTCTCCCCTCTCCGCTCACACTTTCATCTGTCCACTTTCTTGTCCACCTTCACCCCTTGTTCCGCTTACCGGCTTCTTCGAGAGATGCCTATTATCTCTACACTGGAATGTGTGACCTAGATGTGAACTGTCTTTCTCGGGGGTTTCTGCACTGTATTTTTTCGTTTTCTAGCATTTTGTTTAGTTGTCTTTTAAGGACGACCTAGTTGAGTTGAGTTGAGTAACTTGAGTTAGTTGTCTTTAATTACGCCTGTCTAAAACCTCTGCAGTACGCATGTTGCTTGCTTGATTCATGATCTTGGCAATGGTTGGCGGGTGCCATCATCAGTACGTGTATTTGTATTTGAATTACATGCAATAAAGATATAATAATAATAATAATAATAACTAGAGCACTCGGAGAGCGCAGACTTCCGCCAAGGCAGTTCAATTCTCTGACTGGGAACATTTTTATTAATTAATTAATTAATTAAATAATTAATTGGATCCGGATCACCACTAAGAGAGGTGTAATCAATTCTAAGTTACCCCGTTTCTGACCTATCCTGAAAATTTTATTTAATTAATTAATTGGATCCGGATCACCACCAAAAATGTAATCAAATTCTAAGTTACCCCATTTCTGACGTATCCTTGAAAATTTATTTAATTAATTAATTGGATCCGGATCACCACCAAAATCTAATCAATTCTAAGGATTAGCCCATTTCTGACCTCATCCTGAAAATTTTATGACAATCCGTCCATAACTTTTCAGTTAGGCTGTACACAAACAAACAAACGCACAAACCAACAAACGCCGGTGAACACATAACCTCCTGCCAACCCCTTGGCGGAGGTAATAATAATAATAATAATAATAATAATAATAATAATAATAATAATAATAATAAATCAGTCGGTATGTTTGCTGTTAAGGGCCGGTCAGTGATGCCACAATGCGTCCTGTTGTTCCTGGTGTCGTCGTCGTTGTTGTCGTTGATGTTGTTGTTGTTGTTTATTGATGTTGATGATGTTGATGATGATGATGATCATGATCATGATGATTATGCTTCTATGTTGTCGCTATCTATGGTTGTTGTCGCTGTGGTTGTTGTTGCTGCTGCTGTTGCTGCTGTTGTTGCTGCTGCTGTTTTTGTTGTTGTTTAATCTTGTGTTTGTCGTCGTTGTTGTTGTTGTTAAACCCTAACGTTAACGTAACCCTAATGTTAAGTATGTTGTCGCTCGCGCTAAGCTCACGAGATTGCATCGCGACGTATGTCGTTGGTGTGATTGCCTCTGCAGCCTGCTGCTGCTGATCGTAGCTGTGGGGGCTTTGTTAAGGCGATTGCCGTCGGGATTTAATCAAAAGCTTAGAAAGGAGCTACGCGTGCATTCAGTATCCGTAGTAAAGGTCTACGACAGGTCAGGGGGCATTGTGGCAACGTCAGTATGGATGCATGGGAAAGGATACGGGCAGTGTAAGAAAGATTGTTCAATTAGGCACAGGGGCGGTTATGGGAAAGATTGCATGCGTGTGTGGGAAGGAATACACAGTCAAACATTGGAGTATGATGAAAGGATGCGTGATTGAGTTTGGAATAGCATTCCTATAATAAACGTGTAGATTTCTGTGAAGCATTGGGACAGTATGGGAAAGCTAACATAGTCATCCATGTTTGTCGATGCACAATGACTGCGCTATCAGGCATGTGCGTGGTATGGGGAAGGTGGGATAAGGAACGGAGCCCGTGAAAAGTTCTGTTGGCTGTGAGAAAACACCCGCAGATAAAACACGAGGGGCAGCTATAGCGACAGCGACAGCTATGGCAACAGCGTATAGCAACAACGAGCAGCCTATAGCGGCAGAAGCTCTGATCTAATCAGGCCGTCATAGCTACAAGCATATAGCGACACGCACAGCTAAAGCCGTCAGAGCACCTTCTTATCTTAATCAGCTGTCATAGCTGCACAGCTACTAGCGACAAAACGACAGCTAAGGTCCACCAGAGTTCTATATCTACATCAGCCGTGATACGCTGACAGCTATGGCACGACAACGACAGCTATAGCGTCAGAGCTCTTATCTAATCCAGCGTCATAGCTTAACAGCCCTATAGCGGTCAGAGCTTTATCTAATCAGCGTCATAGCTTAACGCTATAGCGTCAAGCTCTTATCTAATCTAGCGTCAAGCTAACAGCTATTAGCGACAACGACAGACCTATAGCGTCAAGCTCTTATCTAATCAGCGTCATAGCTACAGCTAAAGCGTCAGAGTCTTATCTAATCAGCGTCATAGCCGTCGCCCAGCCCCCCCGCCACAGCAGCTATAGCCGACACCGACAGCTATAGCATCGGAAGGCCTGCGTAGCTACAATCAGCCGTACATAGCTAACAGCTATATAGCGACAGAGATACTCGGCCTCGTAACCACACATCACGCGCGAGCTGAGTGTGAAAGCACACATCTTAGATATATGAGTAAACAAACGACGCGCGATATATGTTATATATATTTATACATTATTTTATACATTATCGTCATTACATGTGTGTTTCCACTCAGTTCTGACGAGTATATATATATATAATAATTAATATATATGAATGTCTTTGAGGTGCAGAGTGCCACAGTCTTCGATAAACAGCTGCAAGGTCCCCGGTAATTTGAGAGCTTAACAGACACCGGTGCGATTCTATACACGCAACGCCAACGCACGACCCGCATCCACACGCACGCACGCATAACACTCAGGCCTATCATGAGTGCGGTGCTGCGCGCGGTGTGTTGGTCTGTAGGTGAGGGACGATGGTAGGTCGCGACGCGGGAGGGGGTCTGTCTGCGTGCAGCGCTGTGAGTGGGCCATGAGAAGTCGGATCGGCGATTGTTTTCACCCTCAACTGCCTCAAAAAACAGCGGCATAAACAACGCCAATACAGGACACAGCTACAGAAAGAAGAAAAATTGAGCACGAGCGCAGGAGAGAGCGAGTGGGGCGAGCTGACAAGATGAGCGAGAGAGAGAGAGAGAACGAGATTGAGAGAGAGAGAGAGATGAGAGGGAGGGAAGGGAGGGCGGGGAGAGAGACGAGTACGGAGAGAAGAGATGAGAGCAGAGAGGAGAGGAAAACATGAGGACAGAGGATAGATATAGGGGCTGGTAATAATGGGCGAAACGTAGATTGCGTGAGCTTACTGATGACGTACTGAGCGGCGGCACGCTGAATTATAATTGGTGGGGGAACAGTAAACTATATTTAATTTATACAGCAATTCAGGTTGCCACAAAGAACAAATCCAGAGAAACATGATACAAGATTGCGTAGCACTTGTTGCTGTTGACCCGGAGCGCTGCGCGAGGATGCCACTGACTGTTGACGGCGTATCGAGAAGGGGAGACTGATCAGTAAGAGAGGGCAGCGGATGGAGGGAGGCCCCTGAGCAGATAAGAGTGGGGGGTGAGGGAAGGAGGGAGGGAGGTGTGAGCAAATGATGGTGGGTAGGAGGAGGGAGGCCTGAGCAAATGAGTGGCTAGGAGGGAAGCAGGTCTGATGCCAGAATAGAGATGGGCGGGAGGGGAAGGAGGAGCGCGAGGTGAGCAATATGAGTGGGTCAGGAGGGAGGGGAGGCTGAGCAAGATGACGTGGCGTA
Organism: Priapulus caudatus; assembly: GCF_000485595.1. Lineage (NCBI taxonomy): Eukaryota > Metazoa > Priapulida > Priapulimorpha > Priapulimorphida > Priapulidae > Priapulus > Priapulus caudatus. Next base: position 147,628 of record NW_014577785.1, on the reverse strand, counting down.
GGAGGAGGGAGGAGGGAGGCTGAGCAGATAGAGTGGGCGGTAGGGAGGCCTGAGCAGATTAGAGTGGGGCGAGAAGGAAGGGAAGGAGGGTGAGCAAATTGACGGGGTAGAGGAAGGGAGGCTGAGCAGATAGAGTGTGCGGCGGGAAGGAGGGAGGATGGCAGTGAGCAGATAGAATAGGAGGGAGGAGGAGTAAGAGGTGTGGGCGGGAAGGGAAGGCGAGCGGAGGGGTAAAGACGGTTAACCCGCTTTCACACCAGAAAAGCAGTAAATTGCCGTAAGAGCAAACACCAAGGAATTAGTTGTCTGCGAGCGGCATGTTGAGGAGTCTGGGGCAGGCTTGGGGAACCGCGCTGGGGAAGATGGCAAGAGGAATGCCCACAAAGCAAATTACATGTGCGGAAGCCGTATAGGCGACCACGACCTTTATTTTGCGTGTCAGCCGACCCGACGCTTACTATGTATTCTAATAACATCTTTTGATAAAGTATGGTATCATAATATAATATGATTATAATATGATTGCATTTAAGATCAATTATGATGGTATAATTCTATACGCATTTGCCTCGCCAGCTGCTTATAGTGTAAGTGACGTAACTGTAGGGGTGTGCAGGGCCCCACAGACAGAACAACTTACGGAAAGAAGAAAAAGTGAGCACGAGCAGAGAGAAGAAAAGATGAGCACGAGCGGGAGAGAGCGAGTGGGCGAGAGGAGGGGGCGAGGGACAAAGAGAGCAAGAGAGAGAGAGAGAGAGAGAGAGAGAGAGAGAGATGAGTGTGGAGAGGAAGAGAGAGAGAGAGAAAAGAGAGAGAGAGAGAGACCCGAGGGAGAGAGAGATATAGAGTGAGAGAGAGAGAGAGAGGAGAGAGAGAGAGTATGAGACGAGAGAGAGAGAGAGAGAGAGAGAGAAGAAGAGCTGTGGAGGACGAGAGAGAGGAGAGAGAAGAGAGTGGTGAGTGACGTGAGTGCACGATCAAAAATGAAAACAAGATTAACAACGGGGCAACGTGAATGAGTGTGATGACCGTGGAAGCGGTGCTGAGTGCGGTCGGGTGACGTTAGGTGAAGGAGCGGAGACGAGGAGAGACGGAGGGGAGGAGAGAGAGAGCGAGAGAGATTAGTAGTTGAGTGACGAGAGAGAGAGAGAGCTGAGAGAGAGAGAGAGACGAGAGGAGTCAGAGAGCAGGAGAGAGTGGGAGAACTATGAAGAAGAGGGATAGAGATATAGGGGCTGGCAATGATGGGGAATGGATATATATATATATATATATATCGATGGTAAAGTCAGACAGAGGAGATTGACGGAGTTGTTGTCAACAAGTAGGCAAAGGGGGAGACCATATACGCGGTCATAATTTCATTGTAGCCGTAATACCGTGGTGTGAGGTTTTCTGTTAACTCGAAACCGTGGGAGGTACTGGTGGAATTCTTATATAGCACAACCACCGTAACTCAATTGCTACGAGACTGATTGAACGGCCGACACAGACGGAAAATGAAGCCATGACACGGCAGCTGCCGCGCTCGGGTTACGACCTGCTGCGCTTTCTACTCACCTTGCCTACGGCAGCTGGATTTCAGATTTTGCGTTGGCTGTTTACGGGAGCGTAGAGAAAGAACGGCGAAGAGGAAATTCATGCGGACTAGCGAAAACGTTTGCGTGGCTTACTGATGAGGTACTGAGCGGCGGACGCTGAATTAGTAATGGTGGTGAACAGTAAAACTATATTACAGCAATTAGTTTGCCACAAGAACAAATCCAGAGAGACATGATACAAGATTGCGGAGCACTTGTTGCTGTTGATCCTGAGCGCTGCGCGAGGATGCACTGACTGTGGGCGTATTCGGAAGGTGGAGACTGAACAGTAGGAGAGGGAGGGAGGCTGAGCAGATAGAGTGGGAGGGAGGGAAGGAGGGAAGGAGGGAGGGTGAGCAAAAGCGGAAGGAGGGAGGGAGGGTGAGCAGATAGAGTGGGCGGGAGGGTGAGTAAGAGGTGTGGGTGGGAGGGGGAAGGCCGAGCAGGAGGGGTAGGAGGCAACCCGCGTCACACAGAGAAGCCAGTAAATTCCGTAGAGAACCACCAAGGAATCGAGTTTCGAGAGCCGGCATGTTGAGGAGTCTGGGGAGGCTGGGAACCGCGCTGGGGAAGATGGAAGGAGGAAGCCACAAAGCAAATTACATGTGCGAAGCCGTATAGCTGACCAACGACCTTTATTTGCGTGTCAGCGACCTACGCTACCTATTATTCTAATAACATTTGATAATATGGTATCATAATATAATATGATATAATATGATTGCATTTAAGATAATTATGATGGTATAATTCTAATAGCATTTGCTCGCCAGCTGTTATAGATGGTAAGTGACTTAACTGGTTAGGGGTGTGCGGCGACAGACAGACACAGCTACAGAAAGAAGAAAAAGTGAGCACGAGCAGAGAGAAGAAAAGATGAGCACGAGCGGGAGAGAGCGAGTGGGGGCGAGAGGAGGGGGCGAGGNGGAGGGAGGCTGAGTAGATAGAGTGGGAGCGAGGGAAGGAGGGAAGGAGGCTGAGCAAATGAGTGGGTAGGAGGGAGGGAGGCTGAGCAGATAGAGTGGGCGGGAGGGAAGGAGGGAGGGAGGGTGAGCAAATGAGTGGGTAGGAGGGAGGGAGGCTGAGCAGATAGAGTGGGCGGGAGGGAAGGAGGGAGGGAGGGTGAGCAGATAGAGTGGGCGGGCGAGAAGGAGAGAGGGAGGGTGAGCAAATGAGTGGGCGGGAGGGTGAGTAAGAGGTGTGGGCGGGAGGGGAAAGCCGAGCAGGAGGGGTAGGAGGCAACCCGCGTCACACAGAGAAGCCAGTAAATTCCGTAGAGAACCACCAAGGAATCGAGTTTCGAGAGCCGGCATGTTGAGGAGTCTGGGGAGGCGCGGGAACCGCGCTGGGGAAGGTGGAAGGAGGAAGCCACAAAGCAAATTACATGTGCGAAGCCGTATAGCTGACCAACGACCTTTATTTGCGTGTCAGCGACCTACGCTGCCTATTATTCTAATAACATTTGATAATATGGTATCATAATATAATATGATATAATATGATTGCATTTAAGATCATTATGATGGTCTAATTCTAATAGCATTTGCTCGCCAGCTGTTATAGATGGTAAGTGACTTAACTGGTTAGGGGTGTGCTGGGTGGCCGGGGAAACCCTATAGGTAACCAGTGTGTGCAGGGTGGTGGGGAGGAAAGCTAGGTAACCGGTAGAGTCAGAACCCTAGAGAGAGATTTGCAGCTGTCTCCCTGAATTGATCACAGCTGTCTTCGCTTGATTGAGTAAAGCCTTTCGACATCTAGAGGTCATCAATCTTATGACTTGCTGATTATTAGGTTTTCGCTGCCTCTCGAGCTCGCTGTTTCTGTCTCTGTCTCTCTGTGTGTGCGTGCGTGCGTGCGTGCGTGTGTGCGCGAGTGTGTGCGTGTGCGTGCGTGCATGCGTGCGTGCGTGTGTGCGTGCGTGCGGAGTGTGTGCGTGCGTGCGTGCGTGCGTGCGTGCGTGT
>NW_014577785.1:137859-142779 GCF_000485595.1 Priapulus caudatus | reverse complement strand
GCTGCTGCTGCTTGTGCTTCTGCTAATACTGCTGCTGCTGCTGATATTATTCGGATGAAGCGAGCGGCGGTGGGTGATGTGCAATGAATGAAAGCCTGCGGCAGCTGACGTGTAAAGTAGATACTTCGCCGACGATTTCGCGCGCATCCTGGACGTGGCTCTCTCATGTGTCATATTTATGTTTGAATGATAACGCCGAGGGTGTTAACGGAGATTTTATTTCTCCAATTTCACGCGATTCATGCGAAATACCGGGGCTTCGGGAACTGTGGAAGTTTTCTCTAATAATAATAATAATAATTAGTCATCCTTCAGAACGCCCCTAATTTTTCATAGGGGTTTCGGTTGCGCATGTAGTAGGAGACACAGGGCGCTACTCCATTATGTTCCTGCAGTTTCCATCAAACGCGTTTTTCCACACTCTATCTCTTTTTGCTGAGTGCTAAAATAGTTTTCTCTAATTTCTCGTAATTCTTCGCAAAAATATAGGAATTACATTGCCCTTTTCGTAGTAAATGGTCTTTAGATGTGTCTAGCGACCTCTATCGTACTACCTTGTCCCTAAGCCCATGCTAATAATCGGTTGTCCAACAGTTGCACTTACTGCGCGTTTACGCATCCTTCCCTCCCTCTCGCCCCACGCCCATCGTACGACCAATGCTAGAGAAGTGAACTATCATTATTGTCATCAATCGTGTCTAAAGAGGTCTCTACGGGATGCAGCCATATACCGCGTTACCCACTGCAAGTAGGAGCTTGTCACTCGAATCCAGTGTCAGAGCAGTGAAGTTCGGGCGATTAATCAATCGCATCTAAACACTGTGATGAGATATCGTGCACGCGCGACAAAGCATCATTCACACGCAGCCTCGCATGGCTGGCTTCCCGCATCCGCCCCCCCCCGACTTCAGTGCGCGCAGCATCCATGCATGTGCTCCTCATCCTCATCCTCATCCCCCGAGCGGGTTTACGTGGCGCATGCTCGCCATTCGTGTTACATTGAGCACGAAACACGCTTACACGGACGCCCCTCTGAGATGCATCAGTTATCCGCGTTACACGGACGCCCCTCTGAGAAGCAACAGTTATCAGCGTTACACGGACGCCCCTCTGAGAAGCAACAGTTATCCGCGTTACACGGACGCCCCTCTGAGAAGCAACAGTTTTCAGCCCTTAGCCGGACGCCCCTCTGAGAAAGCAACAGTTATCAGGGCGTTTAGCACGTGTACGCCCCTCTCTGAGAAGCAACAGTTATCCGCGTTTACACGGACGCCCCTCTGCGAAGGCAACAGTTATTCCGGCGTTACACGGACGCCCCTCTGAGAGCAACAGTTATCAGCGTAGGTGTGCGCCCCACGGCAGCGGTTTCGCATCGGACAATTACCGGTATTATGAGTGGCAACTGTGTTATAATTGTTGACTTCTTGTATTCGCTGAAAGTGACTTCCTATTACTAATTAGTATACTATTCCTATTCCTATTCTATTTCAATGACTAGCTTATTGACCGTCTCCAGACGGGTTTGATAGGGTTATGATTTGAGGAAGGCGGTTTAACCATTTTTATTTTTGAAGATATCTTTCTGGTACGAAGCATTAATTAAATAAGTCAAATTAAAAAAAAAAAAAATGGCATTGAGTAAAGTTTTGAAGATATATGTTCTGAAAGTCAGTGGACGGCGGCGGGCAGGGTTACACGCTTCCGTGTGTCAAATAATTTGCACACACGCGCGCGCAGCGCCACGGCACACACCGCATTTCACACAGCCACGGCATGGGCGCAGAGACACAATCACACGCGCACCCACACACACACATACCGAATTTACCACACACACATACACGCACATGCACACGCACACACACGCATACATACATAACACACGAGCACACACGCACACACACGCATACATACTACACACAACGCACACACACGCACACAGCTCACACGCAACAGCGCACACACGCACACACATACACACAATACAACTGCAGCGCGTATCTCGTTTGGAGTTGTCTTAATTTTCGTCTCACAACTGTGGCGCGGCAGTGATTGGCTGTTTATACACCGAGCCGGCAATGTCTTGGTGTGTACGTGTGGCGCGCGTGCCGTGTGGCGTGCGTGCGTTCGTGGCGTGCGTTGTGTGGCTTGCTATGGTAGGTGAAGGGTCGCACCTAATTTATAATGCTTATTATTATACCTTTAATCTGAGCTTTTAGTTATAGCTACATTATCAATTAAAACGCCGTGAGAAAACACGACTAATAGTTTTAACACAATTTCAAAGGTTATGGTATATATTAGTGTGGTATGTGTGTGCTGCTTAAACATCGAAATAGTCGAAAGTCTAAAAATGTCAGCGGCATTGGAGCCGGGTTACGCGCGGGCACGGTTTACACCTCGCCGTTGTGCCAATATTAGCAGCACACGCGCGCACGCAGCGCACACAAAAACGCATGCACACACATACGGGCATGCGCACGCACATCACACGCGCACCCACGCCACACACATCACACACACGGGCCGCGCGCAACACACATACACGCACAACGCACACGCGCAGCGCGATGCCCACGCACACCACACGCATACATGACTGACTCCGGGATGGAGATTTTTCGGCGGATCCGCGCGAAATCGGCGGATCCGCGAAATCGGCGATTTGACAGTCGCAGGGGTGCAATTTTGGAAACGTGAAATTCGTTGAGAAAATTGGGGGATATAGAATGTAAAAATGAAATTATACCTTGAACAGATACGCTGACAGTAGACTGACAGCAAAAGTCAACGATTTTGGCGGGTGTTACAGATAGGCTACGTGTACCGCGCCTGCCGGAGCTAGTGCGTACGTCCGTCATGGCAAGCAGCGGTGCCGATTGATGTAGCGGCGAACCGATGTTTAATGTCTATGGCGCGAAGGCGATGCCGTGTGGGCGCCTGGGAGGGGAGAACGAAAGTACAACGAAAACCGGTAGCTCCCTCGTCCTATCGTTTCATCCTAATGAAAGGGGTTTGATATTATTAAGGATGCGGCACTCACTATTGTCTATCCTGGTATAGTGTAGGCAGTATTTTGTAGTATTTTATGAGCATGGCAATGTGGTGATATGTGTTTATTTGAACAAATGCTGGATTACAGGAAATACCAGAATCAAGTAAGTCATGTTTAGAAAAATTGGTTGAAAGGCATGAAAATTAGACTTACTTCATGCGCGTGCTTCGTCCAGCCGTGATGCTGGAACGTTGCGGTAGAAGGTGATTCACATGCTCTGATTGGACTGCGCATGCGGATTTTGCGATTTTAAAATTTGGTAGGGGCGGGTTTCCGATGAGAGCACGTTCAATTACAAGGTGATTCACGTACATATGCTTGGACTGCGCATGCGGATTTTGCGATCTTAAAAGTTTGGTGCGGGTTATCCGATGAATGCCGGATGTTCTTGGGCAACATAACCTTTTTAGAAAATTGCCTCAAATAGTTACTTTAGCGATGGAAATCGGCGTTTTAACGTTAGCGGAATGTATGGGACGTTCCGAAGGGGCCGCAGCTGCGAGTTGCGCGTGAGCACAAGCAGCGGAGAAGGTTTCGGAGGAGATACGGAAACGACACTTCGGCCTTCTTACTATTACACTTATATATGGCTATTACTATTACTATCGAGACTTACTATTCTATTACATTCTATTACTACATGGCTGAAGATGATCGACCCCCACATATAAATACATAGAGACACTAATAGACTAGCTACTATTATTTCTACATCGCTCCAGTAACATCGTCTCCGTACTCCTCCTGTATCCTCCTCCGTCCTCGCGTCCTACATCTTCTAACTACATATAGTCTAACTACATATTAGTCTAACTACATTAGTCTGAATATATAGTCTAAATTGCATATAGTCTAACTAATATAGTCTAACTAACTATATAGTCTAACTACATAATAGTCTAACTACATATAGTCTAACTACATATAGTCTAATTACATTATAGTCTAACTACATATAGTCTAACTACATATAGTCTAACCTACATATAGATAAGTTACATATAGTCTAAACTACATATAGTCTAACCTAGCATATAGGTCTCACTACATATAGTCTAACTACATATAGTCTACACTACATATAGTCCTAACTATCATATAGTCTAACTACATATAGTCTAACACATATAGTCTAAGCTCATGTAGTCTTAACTACATATAGTCTAACTACATATAGTCTAACTACATATAGTCTAACTACATATAGTCTAACTACATCGTCTCCGTACTCCTCCTGTATCCTCCTCCGTCGCCTCGTGTCGCTGCATCTTCTAATACATATAGTCTAAAACTACATTAGTCTAACTACATCGTGCTCCGTACTCGTCCTCGTCCTCGTTCCTGGCATGTTCTAACTACATATAGTCTAACTTACATATGTCCTAACTACATATTGTCTAACTACATATAGTCTAACTACATATAGTCTAACTACATCGTCTCCGTACTTCTCCTGTGTCCTCTTCCGTCATCGTGTCCTGCATCTTCTAACTACATATAGTCTAACTACATATAGTCTAACTACATATAGTCTAACTACATATAGTCTAACTACATTAGTCTAACACATTGTAGTTAACTACATCGTCTCCGTACTCCTCCTGTATCCTCCTCCGTCCTCGCGTCCTACATCTTCTAACTACATATAGTCTAACTACATATAGTCTAACTACATATAGTCTAACTAATATAGTCTAACTAAGCCGTCTCGTAATTCTCCTGTTATTCTCCTCCGTCCTCGTGTCCTACATCTTCTAAGCTACATATAGTGCTAACTACATACTAGTCTAACTAATATAGTCTAACACTTATAGTCTACTACATATAGTTAACTAAATATAGTCTAACTACATTTAGTCTAACTA
>NW_014577785.1:135516-137834 GCF_000485595.1 Priapulus caudatus | reverse complement strand
TAACTACATATAGTCTAACTACATATAGTCTAACTACATATAGTCTAACTACATATAGTCTAACTACATATAGTCTAACTACATATATTCTAACTACATATAGTCTAACTACGTCGTCTCCGCGGCGGCCAGGCGCTCTAGACTCGGTCTAGCAGATGTGTCGCAGACACTTCGTTCGATCGAAAGTTCGATCGGAAGCAATTTCCGCCTATTGTCGTCTTAGAATCAAACATCATGTGCGAGCGCATATTACATCCGCAAAATAATGTACACGCACACGCGAGCTGTAAGTGCTACCGTGGCCGATAACTGAAGACGTACATCGTGGGGGGGGGGGTCCGCCGTCGTTGCGTGTTAGTGAGGTCGCGTGAGCTGAGTGGGTTGTCGGGACGGGAGTGGTATGTTTCACGAGAAAACATCGTCAGAAGCGCGATTATCGGTAAATAAGGCCGTGGGGCGTGTGGCTTGTACACGCATCACCCACCATCACTGAACAGCGCAGGTTAGTAGTAGTAGTAGCAGTAGCTGTAGCAGCAGTAGCAGGAGCAGTAGCAGTAGCAGTAGCAGCAGCAGTAACCACCAGCAGCAGCAGCAGCAGTAGTAAGGCCCCCACCACAGGCACTTGATGCGTTTCAATAAAATATATACGCAGGGGTCGTGCTATATATTTAACTGTCGCCGTGCACAGCACACGACCCCTGCGTATATATTTTATTGAAACGCTTCAAGTGCCTGTGGCCCCCACAGACTGCTAGCGTGTTATGCGCAGCCTGTTGAGTGCGCTCTCTCTACGTGTGGCGAGTGTGTTGTGTATAAGGTCGACCCGACTTTCTATTAGCCTAAATAGGCCTACTAATTAGAACAGCCGGATCTTAGTATCAACAGTAGTAGTGGCAGCAGCAGCAGCAGCAGCAGCAGCAGTGGCAATAGCAGCAACAGTACTAGCAGCAGCAGCAACAGCAGCAGCAGCAGTAGTGGTAGTAAGGTTCCCACAGGCTGCTAGCGTGTTATGCGCAGGGCAATTATGCGTTGAATGCGCTCTCTCTACGGAGCGTGTGGCGAGTGTGTTGTATATATACGGTAGACCCGACTTTCTATTAGGCCTACTAATTAGAACAGACGGATCCTAGTATCAACAGTAGTATCAGCAGCAGCAGCAGCAGGAGGAGGAGCAGCAGCAGCAGTAGCAATAGTAGCAGTAGCAGCAGCAGCAGCAGGAGCAGGAGGAGCAGCAGCAGCAGCAGTGACAATAGCAGCAGCAGCAGCAGTAGCAGCAGACAGCAGCAGCAGCAGCAGCAGCAGCAGCAGCAGCAGACAGCAGCAGCAGTAGTAGCAGAACCACCAGCAGCAGCAGCAGCAGCAGCAGCAGCAGACAGCAGCAGACAGCAGCAGCAGTAGTAGCAGAACCACCACCAGCAGCAGCAGCAGTAGCAGCAGCAATAGCGGCAGTAGCAGCAGCAGCAGTAGCAGAACCACCACCACCAGCAGCAGCAGTAGCAGAACCACCACCACCACCAGCAGCAGCAGCAGCAGCAGCAGCAGCAGCAGGAGCAGCAGCAGCAGGAGGAGCAGCAGTGGCAATAGCAGCAGCAGCAGCAGCAGCAGCAGCAGCAGCAGTAGCAGCAGACAGCAGCAGCAGCAGCAGACAGCAGCAGCAGTAGTAGCCGCAAGACCAGCAGCAGCAGTAGCAGAACCACCACCACCACCAGCTGCAGCAGTAGCAGCAGCAATAGCAGCAGCAGCAGCATTCAAAGATGAGCAGTCCCTGTCACTCTCCAGGTTCTGTTGCGTTCCCTAAGTGGCCGTCGGCAAAGAGAACGATATACCTTTTCTTTGATATCGTCGACCCCTGTTGCGGTAATGAAACAAATTTCACGATCACGCGTAGAGCAAACACAATAGCCTAGTACACGTGTATACACATATATACGTATTGATTCCTCGCTTTTTAATCCCCTCCCCCTCACCCTTGGGTCAGCGAACGTTTGCAATACGTGGCTTTCAATCTCCCCTTGCGTCTGTCCAGCCGGATAACGGGCGGTCCTCAAAGGTAAGCGCACGCGGTACCTCCCCCATTTCATTCTGTCTCGTGGAGGAGGGGCGGGCGGGATTTTCTATGGTTAACTCCTAGTTGAATCTACCGCGTGGGCACGGGAGGTATGTATTCAAGCCCCCCCTGATGTAAATGTTTGCAGTGATGAAGGAGGTCCAGCGGTAACTTGTTACTATACCATGGTTCGCACAGTCCTTGAAAAGTACTTGAATTTAGTAAATGTTGATTTTGTGCTTGAAAAGTTCTTAAATTTCATGAAAATGTC
>NW_014577785.1:132885-134714 GCF_000485595.1 Priapulus caudatus | reverse complement strand
GCAGCAGTAGCAGAATCATCATCATCATCATCAGCAGCAGCAGCATCAGTAGCGGCAGCAGCAGCAGTAGTAGCAGCAGGAACATCAGCAGCAGCCGGAGCAGCAGCAGTAACAGCAGTTAAGCGGCTTCAAAATTTCACAGGCTTTCGTTCTCTTCACAGTAAATCACAGTGCTAATGGCTCTTTTAAAACCATATCTCAAACCAGCAAAACCATATCTCAAACCACTCTCCATGTCAAGTCAACGCAAGGCTTTTTCGCGGGAACTCTACGGAACTATGTATAACTGGCTCCTATGTACATGCAATGTTGAAGCCACGCGCACGTGCGCGGCAAGGCGATCACTCGATAATGTCCGTAAAACGTTCGGGAGATTTCAGGCAACGTGACCTGGCCACTGATCTATATATATTCTAGCAGTATTACTCACCGCTAACTTCTTAGTATATAAAGATCAGTGGACCTGACTTGTAGATTGGCTCGGCATTTCAGATGGTTACGCGTTGGATCGGACTAGTGGCTAGTCGCATGCTAGGCTCTCGATCGCCAATAGTTCGACACGAGATTATTAGTGGTTTGTCTAAGAGAGTCGATGAGATAGGAGAACAAAATGGTACGAGTTCCTTCGGACTCTTCCGCCCTTAGACGGCCTCCACACGTCCGTACCCCTGCGCGCGACAAGTCTTCGCACTAGAAGGCTAATCTGTGGTTCGGGAAACGATGTCAGTCTACTTAGCTCTTGTTGGGCTGAGGGCTCTTGGTACATGCTGTGCAAAAACTGAGCTTGCGATGCTTGAGTTCTGACGAGCTTCAATGTAATCATACAATGTCGTAGTTACGCCCTCGTGACGGTGCGCGAATTCGCACAAATTTCGAGAAAAATAATATTATGATTGAATATGATTGGACAGGAAAAACTGATTTACGTTTGTTGCGATTTAACCGAATGCTTGTAGTGGTGGTGGGGGAAGGGGTTTACCAGAAGAAGCCAAGGCGATGGTGTGATAGTGTGTGCAGACACAACAGTGTGGGGGAGTAAGATAATGGAATGCGGAGAGCACGATGTAACGTAGATGGATGGTGGTGTTGTGTTAACGCAGAATAGCCAGCCTCGCGTGTGCGTTCGGAGGATTGCGGCATGGATGTCGTATTGGTGTCACCGTGTGTTTGTGTGCGTATCGCTGTAACATGAGTGTGTGTGCGTGCCACGTCACATTCACACCATAGGTTCGCTTCCTTCTGTGGTTCTCTCACTGTATATAGAGGATACGATGTTAACTTCGCGACAGCACATTCCGCTCAGCGGATGTGACGTGGAGAGATGTACTCTTGGTTCCCCTCTCGCTTCACAGGAAACAGAATGTAGAGGTTTTTTTCTATCAGTCTGACGCCTCCTTCTCATGTCATTGTTCCGGGGTCGCGGAGAAGGCAGCTGGGGAGAGAGGGATTTGAGTCTCTGTACTTAATACGCCTTGTGCCCTATAACTAGTCTCTCTGGGCCGTCTGGGGTCCTGCTTAGCTCTCCCGATCCCCTGTAGTTATCATAATTCTAAAGGAAACGCTGTCGATAATAGTAGTGGTCACGGCGATTATAACTATGCGTGAGTCACTCACGCATAGTTATTGATTGTCGGGGTGCATTTGGTGTGAATGGCCCTGCCGCGAATTTTTTTTCCCTACACGTTATATCGATTGGGCTTGATATACGCATATCAACTTCCGCATCAGACTTTCCGTATATCAAGGAATGATGCAAAAATCATAACACTAATCCTAACACTAACACTAACACTAACTATAAACCGGCTTATATACTATCTATGGTATCC
>NW_014577785.1:131476-132700 GCF_000485595.1 Priapulus caudatus | reverse complement strand
ATTATATTCGATCTATACTTAGGTAGATATGGCAAGCCCAAGTGTTGCTACTGTTGCTAGTGTGCATCCGCAGTTGGGTTTTTGTAAACTGCATTCGTACAATATTAGCATCCTTCCGCTGGTCCGTAGTGTAGCACCCAGTCCCGTGCAGTCGCCCAGTTTCCAGCCTGTTGTCAGGCAGGAACGCATTCGTTTTCGCATACAGCGTGGTGACCGTGAAGATTGACCCCACGTCCCCGGCTGCCGTCACGTCCGGTTGATTTTAACGAGTTGTTTGAGTCAGTGGTCAGCCTTGCGTCAGTGGTCAGCCTTGCGTCAGTGGTCAGCCTTGCGTCAGCGTAAACATGCGGCTGTGTGACTTCTCTAGTTAGACTTTGTTCCTTAAGTAATTGACCTCGCGTGTAAAGTGGGCAGCAGCACAGAGGTGCAGCCATTGGCGCAGGCAGCCACCAGCGGATATTTATTCAATGAACAGAGAGAAAGCTGTCAGTGGTCAGCGCAACACACAGTAGTGGCCAGAACAGGCCGTGGTGGTCAGAGACGCCCTTAGTGATAGGAGCAGGATTGCTCAGGCGTGGCAATGCCTAGTCGTCGGTGCAGGCCGCATTGATATTGCCGACTCTCGTGGTCAATGAGGACGATCAGTGTGGCTTTAGTTAGTGGTCACTGCAGGTATCAGTGGTTTGTTAGGCTTCACTGGTCTTACGGGCTTCAGTGGTCACTGTAGGCGTCAGTGTATTCATCAGTGGTCACTGTAGGCATCAGTGCTTACTGCATCCATCAGTGGTCACTGTAGGCATCAGTGCTTACTGCATCCATCAGTGGTCACTGTAGGCATCAGTGGTTTGTTAGGCTTCACTGGTCTTACGTGCTTCAGTGGTCAGGGTAGGCATTGCTGCAGGCTTTAGTGGTCACTGTAGGCGTCAGTGCTTACTGCATCCATTAATGGTCACTGTAGGCGTCAGTGCATCCATCAGTGGTCACTGTAGGCATCAGTGCTTACTGCATCCATCAGTGGTCACTGTAGGCATCAGTGCATCCATCAGTGGTCACTGTAGGCATCAGTGCTTACTGCATCCATCAGTGGTCACTGTAGGCATCAGTGCATCCATCAGTGGTCACTGTAGGCATCAGTGCTTACTGCATCCATCAGTGGTCACTGTAGGCATCAGTGCATCCATCAGTGGTCACTGTAGGCATCAGTGCTTACTGCATCCATCAGTG
>NW_014577785.1:128126-130611 GCF_000485595.1 Priapulus caudatus | reverse complement strand
TACAGACAGACTGCGATATGGCGTTTCTACGGAGTAAGCTATCGGACAGCCTACGGGTAAGTCGTTTGCCGGCATGCATATTGCGGCTATCGTCGGCGTCGTCGTCGTCGTCGTCGTCGTCGTCGTCGTCGTCGTCGTCGTCGTCGTCGTCGTCGTCGTCGTCGTCGTCGTTGTCGTTGTTGTTGTCACTGACTTCGTCATCGTCATCGTTGTCGTTGTCGTTTTTATAATTGACTTTATCATCATCGTCGTCGTCGTCGTTGTCGTTGTTGTTGTCATTGACTTCGCCATCGCCATCGTCGTCGTCGACGTCATTACTGTCGCTGTCACGCCGGCAAGCGCGAGAGTTCGCTTGTTCGTTGCTCTACTAGCAATGAACGTCGTATTCTTGCTTCCGGGGGGAAAAACATCGCTGCGTGCATCCACAGATGTGTCTTCAGCCGTTGTCTCGAGTTGCGACGCAGAAATCGTTGGAACACGATAGCCGATACACGCGTCTGTGGATATCATCTAATTGCTTACCCCGTCCGTTTCTCGCATCGATCAGCTAATTATGGGATAGAAACGAAGATGGAATCACCAATTAGGCAGTCGGTAATTGGCGTAGAGAAATAGATGTAACAGGAGAGTGAGCGGAACTCCTATCTCATGGCGCTGATAGCCTCTAAGCCAGGAACGTACATCGTGTGTAATATGGCAGGTAAAAGACTATATAGTCATCGAGGGACGTGCGCGTGCAGCTGCAGACTGACTCCTTGTGTCGGTAATTGACAACATCCTTAGGAAGAGGGGGAGGGGGGCTATACACTGAAACCTCGTGTTACGGGGCTCAGCCACGTGGACTTCAGGAATCGGTCTCTCGCATGCAGATAAATGGCTAACGCTCCATTAGGAGTGTTCCCAACTTTGATATCATTAATGATTAATGATTAATGATTAATGATTGATAATCCTAACCCTAACTCTAACCCTAACCCTAACCCTAACCCTAACCTAAGTGACATTAAACCACAAACTAATATATGACCATAACCATGACCATGACCATATATATATATATATGTTATTATGACCATTAATGACATTAAAGTTGGGAACACTCCTAATGGAGTATCACCCAGATAAATACTACGCGTGTATATACGTACGCACACATCGACTGTGAAGCAAATGGTCCTCAGCATCTTATATCTGCAAGAGCGAATAACTAATAATATGTATTATTAAATCTTGATATCTTCTAGGCGGGAAGCTTTTCTAATATTACCAGGCTGCATAGCGGTCAGTCTCATAACATGCTGGGAACTGTGAGGGAGTCCAGAGAGGGAGGCAAGAAGGAATCCAGGAATGCAGTGTGTCCGGCAAGCAAGGGAGTGCGAGGAGGGATAGAGTCCGGGAAGGCAGTGAGCCGGGGGAGTGCGAGGAGGGATAGAGTCCGGGAAGGCAGTGAGCCGGGGGAATAGGAGTCAGCTTGCGTCAGTGGTCAGCTTTGCGTCATGGTCAGCCTTGCGTCGCGTACGCGGCTGTAGTGATTCTCTGTTAGGACTTTGTTCCTTAAGTAAAGTGACTCGCGTAAAGTCTGGGCGCCGACGAGGTGTCAGCCATTGGGCGCAGGCAGCACGCGGTATTTTCATGACAGAGAGAAGGATGTCAGTGGTCGCGGACACACAGTAGTGGTAGAACGGCGTGTGTGGTCAGAGAGACCTTAGTGTAGAGAGCCGGATTGCTCAAGGTTAGGCAAGTGCCTAGTCGTCGGTTGCAGGCCGCATGATATTGCCGACTCTCTGGTGTGTCAATGAGACGATCAGTGTGCTTTAGTTAGTGTCACTTGTAGCCATCAGTGGTTTGTTAGGTTCACTGGTCTTAATGCTTTAGTGTTCATGTAGGCGTAGTGTTTATCAGTGGTCCTGTAGGGATTCAGTGCTTTACTGCATCATCGTGGTCACTTAGCGCGTCAAGTCTGGATTTGGATTCTGTTTCTACTCATTTCTACATAGACGCTCATTCAACGTTACAGCATCGTGGTTTGTTAGGCTTCACTTGTCTTACGTGCTTAGTGTCAGTTGTAGCATTGCTGCAGGCTTTGGGTCATGTAGGCGTCAGTGCTTACTGCATCATTAATGGCACTGTAGCGTAGTGTCCATCAGTAGTCATGTAGGCTTCAGTGTTACTCTATCTGATCATCAGTGGTCATGGTAGCATCGCCGCATCAGTGGTTACTGCATCGTCAGTGGTTACTGCATCATCGAGTGCTCATGTAGGTCGTGTTTATCATACTGCATCATCAGTGGTCACTGTAGGCATCGTGTTCTCATCGATAAGTGGTTACTGCATCTTCAGTGGTCATTAGGCATCAGTGCTTACGTGATCGATCATGGTGACTGTTCCTCAGTGGTCACTTGTATGCGTCGTGTTTACTCCCATCAGTGAGTACTGTAGCGATCAGTGCGTTACTGCAGCAACAGTGGGTTTACTGCATCCATCA
>NW_014577785.1:120911-128101 GCF_000485595.1 Priapulus caudatus | reverse complement strand
GTGCCGAGCGAGGCGATAGATGTCCGGGAAGGCAGCTGAGCGCGGGGGGAGAGAGTCCGCGGAAGGCAGTGAGGCCGGCGGGGAGGGAGAGGAGGCGATAGAGTCCGGGAAGGCAGTGAGCCGGGGGAGGAGAGATACGGTGGAGTCCCGAAACAGAGATTCATGGTGAAGAACTCCAGGAAGGAGAGAATGCGGGAAGGGAGGAGTCTGGGGCGAAGGAGAGAAGCAGGTGAAGGGAGGAGTCTGGGAAGAAGACGAATCGGGAAGGAAAGATGCGGGAAGGAGAGAATGCGGGGGGAAGGGAGGAGTCTGGGGCAAGGAGAGAATGCGGGAAGGAGGAGAGTCTGGGAAGGATAGAGAACTGCGGCAGGCGGAGGAGTCTGAGGAAGAAGGAGAATCGGGAGGGGAGGAGTCTGGGACAGGAAGAGAATGTGGGAAGGGAGAATAGCGGAGCAGGGGAGGAGTCTGGGAAGGAAGATCGGGAAGGGGAGGAGTCTGGGGAAGGATGAGACATGCGGCAAGGGGAGGAGTCTGGGGAAGGAGAAAATGCGGGAAGCGGAGGAAGATACTGGCAGGAAGGGGGAGATGCGGCGGGGGGGGAAGGGGGGTACTGGTGAAGACAGAGAATGCGAGGGTTGGAGTCTGCAGGAGAGGGAGCAGGGCTGTCCGAGTATGACTGGGTGTGCAGCGACAGTGATTGCGCGCACGGTTTCGCTGCCGCGCCTAAATGCCGCGTTTGGATCAAATTAAAGCGTGATCGCCTAAACGCGTATAGTATGTACATCACAGTGTGGATATTGCACACGTCACACCACACGTGCACGCTGCTTACGCGAGAGCGACGAGACACCAGAGGCGGGATAGAGAGAGGGAGAGGAGAGTGCGGTCAAAAAAGCAGCAGGAGAGAGCGAAGAAACGCGAAGCGAGAGAGCGAGCAGCAGAAGCCGACGTCACGCACGCACGGACGCACACTCTGCGCGCACACACACACACACGCACACACACATGCTGTGGCCACGCACGCCGCAATAGAGCCCATGGGTCGACAAAACACTCAGCGCGTGATTAGGCTGGGACTCTAACAACACCAACATGCTACTCTGCTGACTGTGCGCATGATCAATCGGTCGAGCTCGCCCTGTCGCGACAGTATACTTGTCTCATGGCCGCTTGCCGCAGGACGGTGGCATCCGGATGTGGCGACTGTATTTCTGCTGGCCTATATATATACAAACACACTCTATGCGACAGAGGTAGCTTCTTATAACTAGATAGCCCTTCGCTCTTGCACAGTCTGTGGCAGAGCGAGGGCTAATAGTTTCTATAGAGCTAACACAGGGCATGCCTGTAATGCGTTGGAATGTACGCCCGGCGATCCTCAGCAAGTTTAATCCCGATTTCGAGATCATTGTGCTACATAATAAATCAGGAGTAAATAATACAAAGGCCTCCTTTGCAGTTGCGTACGTTTGTGTGTATTGCGGAATTATGCGTCTTGGGGCCCTCGCGTTCACTACGTTACGGTATATATAGAGGGGTTTTGTAAAACGGCGTAGTCGGGCGAAAAAGGCTTGTAGGTCGAGTGTGTTGATGTCAAACGAAGGAAGCTACACGGTTGAATACTACCGCGAAGAGTAGAATAAGGACCATGAGAGCAATATGAGAAGTTCATGTTGATACATTTTGTATTTTTTATGTCACATCGAACTCGGTAACGAACAAAATGTAGTGGAATCATCTACCAAAATACGTGGTCAACTCCTGTGTCTGTTGTTATGTAACTCCTGCTAATAATGTGGACAAGCGGCGGATGCACCCAACCCAGCATTGACGTCGTTTCTCTGTGCAATCGGCATTACGTAATGTTATCGCGGCACTCCCCACTCCCCCTGCTCTGCCTTCACATCTCATATAGTGTGACTATCTACATAAAAGGAGGAGAGTCAAGAGAGAATGGGAAGTGGGGAGGAGAATGCGAAGAGCAGGGATGAGAGAGAGAGTGAGAGACGACTAGTCGAGAGAGAGAGACGCGAGAGAGATGAGAGTAGGGGGAGACAGCGAGAGGAGAGAGACGCGACGAGAGAGAGAACGGAAGAAGAGAGAGAGACGGTGAGAGAATTGAGAGAGAGAGCGTGCGCACGCGAGCAATGAGCGAGAGAAGTGAAGCGATCTAGAGAGAGTGTAGTGCTGAGAAGACAGAAGGGGGAGGTGTCGGCTATATTGTATTATCTTGGATTCTGTCGATGGGTGTGCAGTCTCCGCCGTATGGATATAATCAACCGGCCGTAGGGGCGGTCCGTATTAAACGATCTGTTATGAAGATGTATTAGGTCGTGTTATTCAATTCTTTCCAATAGTCTAGTTGTCGGGCTTAGCGACCGTTTTTATGATGTGTAGCGTGACTTTGTTGTGATGTGTGTATACCTTATACAAGCTTATCTATTTACGTTATTATAAAACAACAACATTTTATCTTAACAACAACAAACAACAACAACAACAACAACAACAATTCTAACAGGCTTAGCTTAAGCGGTTGAGTCGTAACGATGACAACAACAACAACAGCAGCAAGAGCAACGACAACAACAACAAACAACAACAACAACAGCAGCAAGAGCAACAACAACAAACACAACAACAGCCAGCACGAATCAACATACAAACAGACAACAAACAACGAACGCAACACAGGAGTCGGTGCTAGTATATATTACCTATATCTGCCTGGACGTAGTTCTAGTACTTAGAGCACTGTCGCAGATTACGAGCTGGTGCTTATAGTTCTAGCTAGCAGCTAGCGTGGACGCGGGGAGTGGCCTTAGTCAGACTTCGCAACAGACTAAGATTGATAGCGCTCCTTTTTTGTGGTCCTCTGCTGGTCACTGTAGGCATCAGTGCTTACTGCATCGATCAGTGGTTACTGCATACATCAGTGGTCACTGTAGGCATCAGTGCTTACTGCATCGATCAGTGGTTACTGCATACATCAGTGGTCACTGTAGGCATCAGTGCTTACTGCATCGATCAGTGGTTACTGCATCCATCAGTGGTCACTGTAGGCATCAGTGCTTACTGCATCGATCAGTGGTTACTGCATCCATCAGTGGTCACTGTAGGCATCAGTGGTTACTGCATCGATCAGTGGTTACTGCATCCATCAGTGGTCAGTGGTATCAGCGGTCAGCAGCTGTGAGAGTGGTGCTGTGCACACATTGATTGCGTGGCGGCCGCCCGTGCCGGCTCATGACGCATCGGATGCTGCGCACGCAGCGGCGGCGGCGGCGGCGGATGCGGATGCGGTGCGTGAGAGCCGCTAGCAGCAGCAGCAGCAGCAGCAGCAGCAGCAGCAGCAGTGTTTGCACACACTCAGCCCCGCATAGCTGCAGTGAGCAGACTCATTGACAGTCGTTGCTGAGCTTCTAGCACGAGGCAGGCACACACACGCTCGCACACACGCACGGCGAGGCGAGGCAATTTCTTCACCACGCACGATCGGCAAAGAACGCGCTGACATTGCTGCGACCGAGCTAGCATTGTGTAGCGTAGCATAGCATAGCATAACGGAGCGTGTCGGAGCTAGAATCGCTGCCACTCTCTAGCATAGTATAGCATAGCATAGCATAGCGGAGCGGAGCATAGTATATTGTAGCGTAGCATAGCATATCGGTGCGTATCGGAGCTAGAATAGCTGTCATACTTTAGCATAGTATAGCATAGCATAGCATAGAATAGCAGAGCATAGCAAGCATAGCATAGCTAGATAGCCAGGTAGCACAAGATTTCTGTGATATTCGTGCTGTCGACGCAGCCACTGGAAGAAGCTGTGTGTGTTTTCTTTAGCGCTTTTTGCGCTAGACATGTGAAGTGGTATCTCATCAGACATAGAGAAACAGAAAGATTTCACCAGTTTTTGATCTGAATTAGATGCCAAGGGTTTTCAAGCCGGCGTGAGCTTCTCTTCTAGTATTCTTCGTAACTTCAATCTATCGGCTGAACCCACGGACAGAATCAGTTCATCAGAAGTTCGATTTTTCGGCTGTAAACTGTTTTTGACGTAAGGGTGTGCCATCAACGTGCCTTCATCGCATCGCACCGCTGAGACACGCGCGTTAACCCGCTACAAGTTATACTAGGCGCTTGTGTGTGTGGATGCGGAGGCTGAGGAAGCCATCTCCTTGGTGACTAGGCGCTTGTGTGTGTGGATGTGGAGGCTGGGAGCGTGAGTGCGTGCGGTCGTCGCTCTGTTGTGTGTAGTGTTGTCGAGGGTTGTTGAACCTGCGTGTGACATCGATTCGGACGCACGAACGCACGGAGAGCCAGGGATGATAGCGCAGCGCTCTGGTCGTGGTCATCATCAGCGTCACCTCCGCCAGTGTGTCTTTGTTGACGGGAGGCTTTTAACGCGCCCCGAGGCTGCTCCGAATCAGCAGCAGCAGCAGCAGCAACAACAACAACACCAGCAGTAGAAGCAACAACAACAACAACAACAACAACAACAGTAGCAGCAGTAGCAGTAACAACAGCAGCAGCAGCAGTAGTAGCAGCAGCAACAACAACAACAGCAGCAACAGCAACCGCAGTAGCCGCAGCAACAACAGCAGCAGCAGCAGCGGTAGCAGCAGCAGCAGCAACAACAGCAGCAGCAGCAACAACAACAGCAGCAGCAACAACAACAACGACAACAGAAGCAGCAACAACGACAACAGAAGCTGTAGTAGCAGAAGTAGCAACGGCAGCAGAGCAGTAGCATCAGAACAAGAAGCAGTAGAAGTAGCAGCGGCAGTATTGGAAGCCTGTTGAAAACACGTTACAGGTCAAAGGAGTGAAAAGGCGGCACTCTCCTGCTATTATACTATATACTACACGCGAATAGCTTATAGACGTATACAGACAGACTGCGATATGGCGTTTCTACGGAGTAAGCTATCGGACAGCCTACGGGTAAGTCGTTTGCCGGCATGCATATTGCGGCTATCGTCGGCGTCGTTCGCTCTCGGTCGTCGTCGTGTCGTTGTCGTTGTTATACCTGACTTCGTCATCGTCATCGTGTCGTTGTGTCGTTTTATATATTGAACTATCATCATTGTCGTCGTCGTCGTCGTCGTCGTCGTCGTCGTCGTCGTCGTCGTCGTCGTCGTTGTCATTGTTGTTGTCATTGACTTCGCCATCGCCATCGTTGTCGTTGTTGTCATCGTCGTCGACGTCATTACTGTCGCTGTCACGCCGGCAGCGCGCAGAGTTTCGCTTGTTCGTTGCTCTACTAGCAATAAACGTCGATATTCTTGCTTCCGGGGGGAAAAACATCGCTGCGTGCATCCACAGATGTGTCTTCAGCCGTTGTCATCGAGTTGCGACGCAGAAATCGTTTGGAACACGATAGCCGATACACGCGTCCTGTGGATATCATCTAATTGCTTACGCCCTCGCTTTCCGCATCGATCATCTAATTATGGGATAGAAACGAAGATGAAATCACCAATAGGCAGTCGGTAATTGGCGTAGAGAAAATAGATGTAACAGGAGAGTGAGCGGAACTCTTATCTCATGCACTGATAGCCTCTAAGCCAGGAACGTACATCGTGTGTAATATGGCAGGTAAAAGACTATATTATAGTCATCGAGGGACATGGCGCCGGTGCACATGCAGACTGACTCCTTATGTCGGTAATTGAGCGACATCCTTAGGAAGAGGGGGGGAGGGGGCTATACACTGAACCCTCGTGTTACGGGGCTCAGCCCACGTGGACTTCAGGAATCGGTCTCTCGCATGCAGATAAATGCTAACGCTCCATTAGGAGTGTTTCAACTTTGATAATCATTAATGATTAATGATTAATGAATTAATCATGGATAATCCTAACCCTAACTCTACCCTAACCCTAACCCTAACCGCTAACCTAAGTGAAATTAAACCACAAACTAATATATGACCATAACCATGACAATACCATATATATATATATATGTTATTATGACCATATAGAATTAAAGTTGGGAACACTCCATAATGGAGTATCACCCAGATAAATACTACGCGTGTATATACGTACGTAAGCATCGACTGTTAAGCAAATGGTCCTCAGCATCTTATATCTGGCAAGAGCGAATAACTAATAATATGTATTATTAATCTTGAATATCTTCTAGGCGGGAAGCTTTCTAATATTACCAGGCTGCATAGCGGTAAGTCTCATAACATGCTGCGGAACTGTGAGGCTGTCCAGGGGGGCGAGGAGGCAAGAGATCCAGGAATGCAGTGTCCCGGCACAAGCAAGGGAGTGCGAGGAGGGATAGAGTCGCGGGAAGGCAGTGAGCCGGGGGAGTGCGAGGAGGGATAGAGTCCGGAGAGCAGTGAGCCCGGGGGGAGTGCGAGGAGGGATAGAGTCCGGGAAGGCAGTGAGCTGGGGAGTGCGAGGAGGGATAAGTCCGGGAAGGCAGTGAGCCGGGGAGTGCGAGGAGGAATAGAGTCGCGGGAAGGCAGTGAGCCGGGGAGGCATAGAGTCCGGGAAGGCAGTGAGCCGGGGGAGTGCGAGGAGGGATAGAGTCCGGGAAGGCAGTGAGCCGGGGGAGGGCGAGAATACGGGTGCATGGGGAGCCCGAAAGAGGATTCATGGTGAAGAACTCCAGGGAAGGAGAGAATGCGGGAAGGGGAGGAGTCTGGCGAAGGAGAGAAGCGGTGAAGGGAGGAGTCTGGGAAGAAGAGAATGCGGGAAGGGAAAGATGTGGGAAGGAGAGAATGCGGGAAGGGGAGGGTCTGGGGAAGGAGAGAATGCGGGAAGGGGAGGAGTCTGGGGAAGGAGAGAATGCGGCAGGGGAGGAGTCTGAGGAAGAAGAGAATGCGGGAAGGGGAGGAGTCCTGGGCAGGAAGAGAATGTGGGAAGGGTAGATAGCGGGAGGGGAGGAGTCTGGGGAAGGAAGATCGGGAAGGGGAGGAGTCTGGGGAAGGAGAGAATGCGGGAAGGGGAGGAGTCTGGGGAAGGAGAGAATGCGGGAAGGGAGGAGTCTGGGGAAGGGAGATGCGGCGGGGGGGGGGGGTCTGGTGAAAGAGAGAATGCGAGGGGTGGGAGTCTGCAGGAGAGAGAGAGGGTGTCCGAGTATGACCGGGTGTTGAGGACAGTGATTGAGCGCACGGTTTCGCTGCCCGCGCTAAAATGCAAAGCGTGTTTGATCAATTAAAGCGTGATCGC
>NW_014577785.1:117427-118560 GCF_000485595.1 Priapulus caudatus | reverse complement strand
CACGCACGCACGCACGCACGCACACGCGCGCGCACACACGCACACGCACACACACATGCTGTGCACGCACGCCGCAATATAGCCCATGATGCTACAAACACTCAGCGCGTGATAGCTGGGATCTAACAACGACCACATGCTACTCTGCTGACTGTGCGCATGATCAATCGGTCGGCTCGCCCTGTCGCTACAGTATATTTCTATGGCCGCTTGCGAGGACGGTGCATCCGGGATGTGGCCGACTGTATTTCTGCTGGCTATATATACAACACACTCTATGTCGACAGAGGGCTAGCTCTATAACTATATAGCCCTTCGCTCTGCTACAGGCCTGTGGCAGAGCGGAGGGCTATAGTTCTAGAGCTAACACAGGGCATGCTGTATATGCTTGGAATGTACGGCGGAGATTCCTAGCAACTAATGCTATTTCGAGATATTGTGTTACTATAATCAGGAGTTAATAAATAAATACAAAGCCTCCTTCCAGTTGCTGTGTATGCGAATTTACCGCTTGGCCTCGCCACACGACGGCAAAAAACGTGAAAACCATGTCGTGCAAAAGTACGATTTATGTCAAAACGAAGGAAGCTATTTGCGGTATTTGCGGTAAGCGAATATGCGGTTTGTAATACTACCGCAAGATAGAATAAGGACCAGGGAACAAAAGAAGCTCATGTTTGTATACATTTGTATTTTTATTCACATCGAACTCGTACGACAAAATGTAGTGAAATCAGTACCAAATACGTGTCAAACTCCTTTGTCTTTATTAACTCCTGCTATAATGTGTACTCGGGGATGCACACACGAACCCACATTGACCCGTCGCCGATCAATCCGATTACGTAATGTTTGGCACTCCCCACTCCCCCTGCTCTGCCTTCACGACTATATAGTGTGACTATCTACATAAAGGAGGGAGAGTCAGAGAGAAGGGGAGTGGGAGGGAGAATGGAAAGAGCAGGAGAGAGAGAGAGAGGGGGGAGACAGCGAGAGAGAGAGAGAGAGACAGCGAGAGAGAGAGAGACGGAGAGAGAGAGAGAGAGAGAGAGAGAGAGAGAGAGAGAGAGGAGACAGCGAGAGAGAGAGAGACGGAGAGAGAGAGAGGGGAGAGAGCGAGCGAGAGCGACGGA
>NW_014577785.1:114189-116391 GCF_000485595.1 Priapulus caudatus | reverse complement strand
CAGGAGTAAAAATAATAACAGCTGTTTTCATCCTACAGCTTATCTGATAGCACACTTGTACAGTACACTTGCAGGAGGATAACACATGGTACCCACACACAGTAGCTAGGCATAGCGCAGTAGCCGGCTTACCGCTCATGTCTACCGGTTTCTATGATCCGGCTATGTATGTAGTACAGTCCTACGTAGTAGTACTGATGCGTGCCTACCTCTAATTTGTTCTTCCCATGCCCCCCTAACCTCTGTTCTGTGCCCCTGTCTGTAACTTCTCTCCTTTCTTCTCTCTTTAATTTCTGCCCATGCTTTCCTCCGTCACCTCTCTTCCGTGCCTCTATCTGTAACTTCTCTCCCTTCTCCCTTTCTTCTTTCACCTGATACTTTCCTCTATAGCCCCCCCCCCCGTGCCTCTATCTGTAACCTCTTCCTCCATCTCCCCGTAGCTTCCCCGTATTCCCTCTACTCGACATATTTTCCTCCGTAACATTTTCCCGAAGCTCTGCAACCTCGTTCGTAGTCCGACATCGCAAAACTATTGCAGACGCCCGCATGGTTAGCTGCGTGTCGGCGCCATAGCGAAGCCTCGCTTCTGGCTTTATTGTCGCTATTATATAGCTTCATTGAAGAAGCAGTAATTAAATAGATGCCCTTAAAATCGTCTGCCGAGCGAATGTGTCGACGTGACGTGGCGATAGCGCAGTGCTGCTGATTAGCCTTCCCTCGTTAAGCGTGTCGATGCTACTATATTGCTTCTATGTTTTTCTCTCGTGAATTTGCTCTTCCTATAGCCTGCTGTTATCTGTTGAGGTAATCTGACCTGCTGTGTCCCTGTGGCGTTTCTTGTTTGTTTTGTTGATTGTTTCATCCTATAGCGTGTCGTGTTAATGTGAGCGTGCTTGTTTGTCTGCCCCTCCTATAGAAACAATGTATTGTGGATATATTTATATACTAGTTCGTCGTGTTGATTGCTGCTTCCTTTAGCGTGTCGTCCCAATGTAAACTTGTAACGTAAATTGTTTGCCCTTCCTATAGAAACCATGTCTTGTCGGTGCTGTTATTTCTAATGTTCCTCATCCATGGCTTCGTCCTCTACCGCGTCCTTTCAACTCCTTTTCACAGTTGTTCACAGAGACCGTTGATTTATCGATGTCGTTCTTTCTAGTCTGGCGTCTCGTCGTGTACGAGGACTTGCTCTCACGTGAGAGCTCTCTATCGCCTTGTCTTGCCGCGCGACGCCCTCATCCTCAGTCTATCGCTGATCAATTTCCACGCCGCAGATGCGTACACCTGCGCGCGCGCGTGTGTGTGTGTGTGTGTGTGTGTGCGTGCGCGCGCGCGTGTGTGCATGCGTGCGTGCGTGCGTGCGTGCGTGTGCGTGCGTGTGTGTGTGTGCGCCATTCATCTGCATTCGTGCGAAGGTTGATTCCATTAGCGACATTCGCACATTTTCAATAATACTCGTCCTCTGTCGTTCCTATAGCTTCGTTCAGGCGACTCACCTATAACCTATAACGCCTATTCACACTAATGGTCCAGCGGCCGTAGTGCGTATGCGATGAATGTCTGATTCTCGTCTAGCATACTTAGACTAATGTCAGACTGATAACTCAGGAACAGTTTGACCCACATGTTTCAAATTGCATATAGTTGGATAGTTTTGAACGTCCTATTTTGGAACAAGCCAGTCGACCTACTTTCGAGCCACGTCCACTTTTTCGCAAATATGGAAATGCCCATAAGTCAGTTCAGGTTCAACGGATTTTGCTCATTTCTGGTATGTGAATGAATAAGGACTGGCCCCAAAACATATCACACGGGTTTGTTTGGTTTTTTAAACATATGCAAATTAGGTAGATTTTGGCAATTTCACTATGCATTTCAGTGTCTGCCTACGGTCAACGCCATCAGATTGTATGCCAACAGATCTGAAACATTTATTTTCGCATAAAAAATGACACATAATTATATCATCATTATCAAGCGTATATAATGGAAGATATGCTATATAATGGGAGTTCTCCCATATATACTCTTGCTTTATATATTCCCCCTCCCCTCTTCTATCACACCCAAGGTGAGCTACAGTGTCATTGACACTTTTATTATTTGGTTGAGTTGCGCTGGTGTTAGTATAATTCTAATGCTAACGGGTGTCTAACGTTAATATATTGGGATCTGTACTATTCGTATCTCTACTGTTTATAT
>NW_014577785.1:109108-114179 GCF_000485595.1 Priapulus caudatus | reverse complement strand
GAGAGAGAGAGAGAGAGAGAGAGAGAGAGAGAGAGAAAGAGAGAGAGAGAGAGCGAGCATGAGCGAGAGGAAGTGAGCGATAGAGAGTGTGTGTGAGAGAGAGACAGAGAGGGGGGAGGCTAATATTGATATATTTGGATTCTGGTCGATTGCGTGTGCAGTCTCGCGATGATTTCGCTAGCTCTAGAACTATAGACCTTCGTTCTGCGACAGTGCTCTAGTTCTAGAGCTACGTCCAGACAGTATAGGTAATATATACTACCACCACTCACTGTGTTGCTGTTGTTGTTGTTGTTGCTGCTGTTGGTGCTGTTGTTGTTGTTGTTCTTGTTGCTCTTGCTGCTGCTGTTGTTGTTGTTGTTGTTGTTGTTGTTGTTGTTGTTGCTGTTCTTGCTGCTGTTGTTGCTGCTGTTGTTGTTGTTGTTGTTGTTGTTGTTGTTGTTGTTGTAGTTGTTGTTGTTGTTGTAGTTGATGTTGTATAGGTTCTGTTCAACAATACACAACGTACGCTACCACATCCTAAACACGGTCGCAAGCCCGACAACTATAGATTATTGGAAAGATGAATAACACAGACCTAATACATCTCTCAGAACAGATCTTAATACGCGGTTGCATTTATGGACGCGGTGAGTTGGCAGCGACTTCGCACGACATATATAGCGCCCGTCTGTTTATCTTAGATGTTATGCTGTATGTCTTTTTCTGAGCGCAAAGATTAATGACCTCAAAAAGTACATAACCTGAAATCGCCATTTAAACACACGTACGCGCTTACGCACGTACGCTCGCACGCACGCACACACCACGCACGTATATACGTATATATATATATATATTTATTTATATATATATATATATATATATAGTACCAGGAGTAAAAATAATAACAGCTGTTTTGATCCTACAGCTTATCTGATAGCACACTTGTACAGTACACTTGCAGGAGGATAACACATGGTACGCACACACAGTAGCTAGGGATAGCGCAGTAGCCGGCTTACTCGTGTCTACCGGTCTCTATGATCCGGCTATGTATGTAGTACAGTCCTACGCAGTAGTACTGATGCGTGCCTACCTCTAATTTGTTCTTCCCATGCCCCCATAACCTCTGTTCTGTGCCCCTGTCTGTAACTTCTCTCCCTTCTTCTCTCTTTAATCTCTGTCCATGCTTTCCTCCGTAACCTCTCTTCCGTGCCTTTATCTGTAACTTCTCTCCCTTCTCCCTTTCTTCTTTCACCTGATACTTTTCTCTATAGCCTCCTCCCCCGTGCCTTTATCTGTAACTTCTTCCTCCAACTCTCCGTAGCTTCCCCGTATATGTCTTCTCGACATATTTTCCTCCGTAACTTTTTCCCGATGCTCTGCAACCTCGTTCGTAGTCCGACATCGCAAAACTATTGCAGACGCCCGCATGGTTAGCTGCGTGTCGGCGCCATAGCGCAGCCTCGCTTCTGGCTTTATTGTCGCTATTATATAGCTTCATTGAAGAAGCAGTAATTAAATAGATGCCCTTAAAATCGTCTGCCGAGCGAATGTGTCGACGTGACGTGGCGATAGCGCAGTGCTGCTGATTAGACTTCCCTCGTTAAGTGCGTCGATGCTAATATATTGCTTTTATGTTTGTCTCGTGAATTCGCTCTTCCTATAGCCTGCTGTTATCTGTTGAGGTAATCTGACCTGCTGTTATCTGTTGAGGTAATCTGACCTGCTGTGTCCCTGTGGCGTTTCTTGTTTGTTTTGTTGATTGTTTCATCCTATAGCGTGCCGTGCTAATGTGAGCGTGCTTGTTTGTCTGCCCCTCCTATAGAAACAATGTATTGTGGATATATTTATATACTAGTTCGTCGTGTTGATTGCTGCTTCCTTTAGCGTGTCGTCCCAATGTAAACTTGTAACGTAAATTGTTTGCCCTTCCTATAGAAACCGTGTCTTGTCGGTGCTGTTATTTCTAATGTTCCTCATCCATGGCTTCGTCCTCTACCGCGTCCTTTCAACTCCTTTTCACAGTTGTTCACAGAGTCCGTTGATTTATCGATGTCGTTCTTTCTAGTCTGGCGTCTCGTCGTGTACGAGGACTTGCTCTCACGTGAGAGCTATCTATCACCTTGTCTTGCCGCGCGACGCCTTCACTCAGTCTATCGCTGATCAATTTCCACGCCGCAGATGCGTACATCTGCGCGCGCGCGTGTGTGTGTGTGCGTGCGTGCGTGTGTGTGTGTGCATGTGCGTGCGTGCGTGCGTGTGTGTGCGTGCATGTGCGTACGTGCGTGCGTGTGCGTGCGTGCGTGTGTGTGCGTGCATGTGCGTACGTGCGTGCGTGCGTGTGCGTGCGTGTGCGTGCGTGTGTGTGCGTGTGTGTGTGTGCGCCATTCATCTGCATTCGTGCGAAGGTTGATTCCATTAGCGACATTCGCACATTTCCAATAATACTCGTCCTCTGTCGTTCCTATAGCTTCGTTCAGGCGACTCACCTATAACCTATAACGCCTATTCACACTAATGGTCCAGCGGCCGTAGTGCGTATGCGATGAATGTCTGATTCTCGTCTAGCATACTTAGACTAATGTCAGACTGATAACTCAGGAACAGTTTGACCCACATGTTTCAAATTGCATATAGTTGGAGAGTTTTGAACGTCCTATTTTGGAATAAGCCAGTCGACCTACTTTCGAGCCACGTCCACTTTTTCGCAAATATGGAAATGGCCATAAGTCAGTTCAGGTTCAACGGATTTTGCTCATTTCTGGTATGTGAATGAACAAGGACTGGCTCCAAAACATACCACACGGGTTTGTTTGTTTTTTTACTTATGCAAATTAGGTAGATTTTGGCAATTTCACTATGCATTTCAGTGTCTGCCTACGGTCAACGCCATCAGATTGTATGCCAACAGATCTGAAACATTTATTTTCGCATAAAAAATTACACATAATTATATCATCATTATAAAGAGTATATAATGGAAGATATGCTATATAATGGGAGTTCTCCCATATATACTCTTGCTTTATATATTCCCCTCCCCTCTTCTACCACACCCAAGGTGAGCTACAGTGTCATTGACACTTTTATTATTTGGTTGAGTTGCGCTGGTGTTAGTATAATTCTAATGCTAACGGGTGTCTAACGTTAATATATTGGGATCTGTACTATTCGTATCTCTACTGTTTATATATATCGCTTCGACTTATTGATCTAACAACGTCGGTTTATTGATGTGTCGTCATTGCTTTGGTGATGTGTCGTCATCGCTTTATTGATGTGTCGTCATCGCTTTATTGATGTGCCGTCATCGATTTAAACGCCGTCACCCGTGAACGATCGCAGCGACACGGATGCCTAGCGGATGTTAACTCAACGCGGCTTCAATGATGGCACAGAAAATTGAGAACACGATGATTTAAACATTAACGAAATTAACAAAAACGACTATGAAGACCTGTCCGCATCGTGAGGCTAGAACTTCGTGCATTTCATGCACGGTCATTTCATCGTTGATGTGGCCCTACGTCCCCACTACGGACGGACGAACGGAGGTACGGACGTACGGGGTACGGGGGGGGGGTACGGGGTTAGGTCTACGTGCTTAGAGAGAAAAACGTATATTAGAAACGGTACTAAAGACGTGGCTATCTTCGCAACTATTGCTACTACCCAACTAAACCGCTGGTCACGTTCACCAATCTAGGGAAGCTTTTCAGCTTCCCGTTCCAGGTTCTCGGTTTAGTAGGTGCGGGGTAGAGGCACCCTTTCTTAAGGGTAGTGTCAGGTTGCGTCGATAGATCCCACGATAGATCACACGATAGATAACACGATAGATAACACGAACACAGTATTATAACGCTACTCGTCGTTTGTTCTATTAAACCACCGAATATTCGTCTTTACCACGGCTTGCACATTAACCGTCTAAACAAACACAACTCTACGGAACTACACAGATGCCTACACACACAGAATAAGTAATCGAATACAATTCATTCCGTACCTAAGAGGAGGTTCACGGAGACGCTCGGCGGGGTTAAGGTGTAAGGTCGACGGTAGAGCGGAGAAGTATAGCTGGAATAGGGTGTAGGAGCTAGGCGAAAACTGGACTGTGCTGCAGAAAGGATGAGAGCCGAGTCGTTCTCTACCTGCGAGTTTGGCTTCAACAAATCTGATTCCTATTAGTATAGATGGGGCAGGTGCGATCACGGCGGAATCACCATTATATGTCATGGAATGATTTATTGTGATTGCGTCCGTGCCGCGAACTAATATGTACTATCTGTTATATGTTCCTCATTACATATGGTTCGCCAGATATGATAGGTAAATACACTTTCCTACCGGTTAAACACGTACTATATGCCTGTAGAAGCCTATGGGCATTACCGCGCGTGAATAACAGCTAATTAATTAGACTAATCGTGCGTCAATAAACTCGACACTCACGGAGATTATTGCTAAGACATGTATCCTCATGCATGTAGAATTCTAGAAACGTAACTCATATAGTTCGCGAGATATGATAGGTAAGTTAAAATACACTTTCCTACCGGCTAAACCCGTACTATATGCCTGTATAAGTCTATGGGCATTACCGCGCGTGAATAACAGCTAATTAATTAGACTAATCGTGCGTCAATAAACTCGACACTCATGGAGATTATTGCTAAGACATGTATCATCATGCATGTAGAATTCTAGAAACGTAACTCATATAGTTCGCGAAATATGATAGGTAAATACACTTTCCTACCGGCCAGATAGACGTGATAGCGTGTGGTGGGAGGTTAACAGCTGTATACAATGCGCCCAGTACAGACAGTACAGGCGGGCGCGGGCAGGGGATCGGAGTCGGGTGCCGCCATATTGACCGGTAGGAAAGTGTATTTGCGACCAACTTTCCTTCATAAAAACTAACGCCCAACGCTCCCGCACTCGCCGCTGCGAGTGTGCTGTGTCGCCATAATAATGATAATAATATATAAAGTTTTTATATATTATATTAGCCTACGGTAGTATTTGTGAATGTGCGTTCATATTATTTTCAGTTTTTACTGACTCTGTCCCAAGTGCCTGTGGG
>NW_014577785.1:102487-104987 GCF_000485595.1 Priapulus caudatus | reverse complement strand
TCCCCCGGGCGGGCTTGCACGTTCTCCGGAGCGTGGGTGAGGCGCTGTCTGATTCATAGTCACCGAGGTGGCGCAACGATAGCCGCCGTAGCGTGGCAGACATCCTCCCCATAGCAAACGCGCCCCCCCCACCACCCAATAAAACGCGCATGTGCATGGGCGTATCTAACGCGACGTGTTTGGATTTAGAGACTCTCTTCCTAGCTTTCCCCATCCACCCTTTCTCTCTCTCGCGCGTCCGCTGTACAACATCGGTGCATGCTGCGAGTCGTCGCTGAGCTACGGAGCTGCGGCTGCTGTGTCGTCGTCTGCGCCGCACCGCGCGCTAATGCCCCACTTCCCGTCAGGCTGCCCCGCCGTAGCAGGTCAACAAACCCGCACCAGTTGCGGCACCAGGTGGCGACGTCAGCGCTTCTCGCTACGAGTTGGGCGCAAGAATTCGCACCGGGGGGTACGGGTGCGGGGAGGGGGTGTGCAGGGACGCCACCGGTGGACCTGAGCGACCTGTGACGTTGCTGGTGGTGTGTGGAGGAGTCTTCTGTGTGTGATTGCGGAGAGGGGCGTATCGTGTAGCGTCCGCCTTCCCTGCGGCTCCTCCCACGTGGATACTGCCGGTCTCTGCCTCCCCGCGTGTGATTTTGACCGTGTCGAGCCTGGCGCTAGCTCCGAGTTCGAACGCGTTTCTTTCTACGCAGCTATTTCGAAAGGGTCGGCCGTGAAAAAAAAATCGATTCCCGTGTTGCTGCACTTTCCGTGTCTTTCCTAACTGCGCGTGGCGAGGAAGAAAGAGAGACAAGGCGAGAGAACTAAGCAGAGAGTGAGAAGGGGGTATCGCACAGCTCTCCGGCCATTCTTCCTAAGAGTAGATCGAGGTTACGCTCGGATAGGCAGCCGTGTACGGGACAGTACAGGAAGGTATAGACTACGTACGTACGCGCGCGTTGGCGGTGAACGCGGTCCAGCTGACGAGAGAGAGTCATGTATAAGAACTGGGTGAGTGTTGTTTTAACTTGGTGAGTGCGGTCACGATAGCTTACGCGCTGAATAGAGCGATGAGATTTATTGCTACTTCGTGTGTCGGTGGTTCCTTTATCGGTGAGTTGCGTTATCGGCGATGACAAAGACGTTCATTTCATATCATAGAAATAATATAGATAGATATATAGTCATCTATATTATTTCTATGGTTCATATACGCTGAGCTGATGCACGCACGCACTCGCGCACGCACGCGAATGCACATATGCATTCACACACATGCGCACGCACCCACGTACATTGTTGTTGTTGTTGTTGTTGTTGCGTCACAGTGTAACCGCGCAGCGGGTGGCGTCCAACGTGCGGTCGTGTAGTGAGACCGCACTAAAACAGCTTAGCCATCATGAAATTGCGTTTTCTACCGATAAGAGGCTATTCTTAGTAGACGGGGGTTAGACATGGATACAGTGCGTAGGCCGGGCGCAGTGTTACAGGGCAGCAGCCGTACGTCGGTAAGCAGACGATACACCGAGCTGTCTGCTAGTTAATCCTATCGCTAAATCAGGTAGCGGCGCAAGGCTAACCTGATCTGACCGATAGCTATCGACGCGCCACGCAGTGGTCAATCTGATTATGTTGTTTACGCCGCTAATGGCACGCGACGTGTTATGTCGGCGCAGCTTGTATTCTTACCGACGTATTTTTAGCGACGTATTTTTAGCGACGTATTGTTAGTTGTTTACGAGCTTCAGACGATCGTTGGAGTACCTTACACCACGCCAGATCGACCCCGTAGATTGTAGGGGGTTTAAAACTGCTCGTAGACGGCAGCCAAGGACGCGTGGACTCGTGATAATTGCCCCACGACGCACGAGAATGTAAATTGGGGTAGGTGTTTTCGCTAAGAGCATGTTGTTGGGGATATGATGGACCCATTAGATTGGTTCCACGTGTTGTTTCCGTAGGACCGGCTGTGCAGGCAGGCACGTGGATTCGAACCTGATCCAATAATATGTACCCGAACCACGATTGAGGATTTGTAGGACGATGTGGACCTAATTGGGAACATCTATGTGGAGCACGCATACACACGCACGCACGCATGCACGCACACGCACGCACGCACGCACGCACGCGACCATGGCGGTTCCATGGCAACGAGTGTCAACTGTCGGGCGAGTCAGTGGTGGAGAGAGTCTTGTTTCTGTGGGTGGATGGATGAGCGCTGTGTGTCGTCATGTTCAGCTGTGCTAGGGTTCAGTATGGGGTGATCGACGCACAGAGACAGAGCGCAGGCAATGACGACGGCCACGCCAATGCAGCCCTTAATTGGAATTCAATGAATTCGTCTCTTTCTCGCACGCGCGTGCATGCGCTCTCTCCTCCCCCTCTGTCGCTGTCACACGCACACACGCACACTGTCTCTCTCGCTCGCTCTTTCTCTGTAGCTTCCGCCCTCCGCCCCCTTTCGCTCTAGTTTCCTCTCTCCGCCTTCTCTCTCTCTCTCTCTCTCTCTCTCTCT
>NW_014577785.1:93380-99751 GCF_000485595.1 Priapulus caudatus | reverse complement strand
AGACATTTGCTAATTTCGATTATTATTAAATTGTACATATTATATTTCTCTATTACATTTAGCTAATCCAGAAGACAGTCTAGCTCTTACTAGCAAACCCAGGGTGTGTTTACCCTAGTTAGCCCTAACAACAATCCTAACGCTAACCGCACCCCTAAGAACCTTACATACCTAATCTCTAACAACCTGCCCTATAACCTTATTTATAACCCTAACATCCTGACCTATAACCTTATCGCCGTTAACGTGATGGACCGCCTGTGCCACTATAGAGCAGTATGTACCACAGGCACTTGAAGCGTTTCAATAAAATATATACGCAGGGGTCGTGTGCTGTGCACGGCGACAGTTAAAAATATTTATTGAAACGCTTCAAGTGCCTGTGGTACATACTGCTCTATAGCGGCACAGGCGGTCCATCACGTTAACGGCGATAAGGTTATAGGTCAGGTTGTTAGGGTTATAAATAAGGTTATAGGGCAGGTTGTTAGGGATTAAGTATGTAAGGTTCTTAGGGGTGCTGTTGGCGTTAGGGTTGTTGTTAGGGCTTACTAGGGTAAACACACCCTGGGTTTGCTAGTAAGAGCTAGACTGTCTTCTGGATTAGCTAAATGTAATAGAGAAATATAATATGTACAATTTAATAATAATCGAAATTAGCAAATGTCTAGCTCTTAGTCGCTACCCTCAGCGACAGAGACGTCTGGAGCTATCAGTCTGAGAAGGAACGGTGTAACAACACTATATCGTTCATACGAATTTGTAGAGCTGTGCGTGCGTGCGTGCGTGCGTGCGTGCGTGTGTGCGTGCGTGCGCTAGCGCGCGTGTGTGTGTGTGTGTGCGTGCGTGCGTGCGTGCGCGCGTGCGTGTGTACGTGCGTGCGCGCGTGTGTACGTACGTGCGTGTGTGTGTGTGTGCGCGCGCGTGCGTGTGTACGTGCGTGCGTGCGGGCGTGTGTGTGCGTGTGTGCGGACGTGCATGCATGCGTGTGTGCGCGTGCGTGTGTACGTGTGTACGTGCGTGCGTGCGTGTGTGCGCGTACGTGTGTACGTGCGTGCGTGCAGGCGTGCGTGCATGTGCGTGTGTGCGGGGCGTCAGTGTGAGGTTACAACAGTCATAATGACTCTGCGATATTTCAGCTTTTCTTGCGCTGGCTTTCTCTTCTCATCCCACACACACCTCACTGACCCTTTCACATCTCCGCCCGGCTTTTTCCTTAAATGGTTTTGTGAAGAGAACGGCACGGATAAGAGGCAAGCAGGCTAGATGACAGAAAAGATCACAAGAGTAGCAACACGACACCGACGGCTTCTCCCGCCTGGCGGCTCTATTCATGTGGATTGTTAGTAGAAGACGGTGTGCAGGGCTTGTGGGTTCTCTTACATGCGATCTCTTTTTTACATGGATCTCTTTTGTTGGGTTCTTTGACAGTTTCTCTTTCGTTACTCTGCCACTGGCTGTAAGTTCCATCAGGTTGATACGTGCTTGAGAGAGAGGGCCTGGCGTGAGAGGTATACCTGCACGCCATCGACTAATGAAAACGCCCGCGCACGCACACGCACACGCACACACACACACNGCAGATTCGAATGGGGATTAGAATAATTAAATGAAATGGAAAGAATTAAGAAATAATAATGGAATAGGAATTAGAATGAAGAAAATTAAAAAATTAAATAAAAAAATAAGAAATTATTAAGAAATAATAAATAGCATACAAATTAGAATAATTAAATAGAATGGAAAGATAATGGGATAGAATTAATCTAAGATAGTAGTTATTTATTGTATGGGATTAAGTATATGTAAGTTCTAAAGACTCGTTGGCGTTAGGTTGTTGATTCAGGGCTACTCGGGAAACAACACCCTGGTTGAACTCGTAAGAGCTAATACTTAGTCTTCTGGATTAGCTAAATGTAATACCAGAGAATTAATATTGTAACAATTTAATATAATCGAAATTATCAAATGTCTAGCTCTTTATTGCTAACATCAGCGACAGATAACTTGACGCTAGTCTAGTCGGAAGGAAAGGTGTAACAACGCTAATTATTCGTTCATTTACGATATGATAGAGCTGCGCGTGCGTGCGTGCGTGCGTTCGTGCGTGCGTGCCGCGCGCGTGTGCGTGGTGGTTGTAAGCGTGCGCGCTGCCGTTGTGTGTGTCGTGCGTGTGTGTGCTTCTCGCGTCGCGGGCCCGTGCGTGCGTGCGTGCGCGCGGTGCGTGCGGCGTGTGGGTGTGTGCGTGCGTGCGCGTGGCGCGGCGTGTGTGCGTGCGTCGCGTGCGGCGTGTGTGGTCGTGCGTCGTGGGGGCGCGTGCGGTGGTGTGTGCGTGCGGCTAAGGCGTGTCGTGCATGTGGGCGTGTGTGTGATGTCGTGCGTGCGGAGCGTGCTGCTGTGGCGCGTGTGCGGGGCGTCAGTGGAGAGGTTACAACAGTCATAAGACTCTGCGATATTCGTCTTTCTCAGCGCTGGCTTTTCTGCTCTCATCTACACACAACCTCTCGTTGCGGCTTTCCATAAATGGTTTTGTGAAGAGAACGGCACGGATAAGAGTCCAACAGTGCTAGATGACGAGAAAAGATCACAAGAGTTAGCTAAACTACACCGGACGGCTTCTCCCGCCCTGGCGGCTCTATTCATGTGAGTGTATAGAGAAGACGGTGACGCAGCGGGCTTGTGTTTATTTCTTACATGCGACTCTTTACATGGATACCTTTGTGGTTTCGTTTGAACAGTCTCTTTCGTTACTCTGCCACTTGCTTGTAAGTTCCATCAGTTATACGTGCTTGAAGAAGAAGAGGGCCTGGCGGGAGAGGGTATACGCTGCACGCCTATCGACTAATGAAAACGCAACAGCGCACGCAACTATGGTAGTGACGTCTCGGCCACTGCAGCAAACGCGCATCAGGCCAGCATCGCTCATACGGCGCAGATGCGCACACTAGTAGCCGCACACACACACACACGCACACACACACACACACATACACACACACATCACGACACACACAGAAAAAAAGAAGCAACACATTACACACAGCATCACACGCCACACACACAACACACACAGGCACACGCACGACAACACACTGCACAGCACACACACACACGAAATTGATAGGAATAAACACGAGCGCACCGATAATAAACAGATAATAAATAAATAAATGAATAAATAAATAAACAAATAAATAACAATAAGTAAGTAACAGTGGCGATAGTATCGAAATTTTTATCGAATATTTATTTATTCATTTATTATATATTATCCGTGCCGATTTTACGTTGAAATAACAGTGGCTATCATAGCCACTGTTATTTCAACGTAAAATCGGCACTGATTGACGCAATAACACCGAAATAACAGCAGTATTATTCACACTCGCGCGCGCACACACGCGCGCTCGCACGTACGCACACACCACACGCACACGCGCGCGCACACAAAACACAACGCGCGCACACCTTACGCCCCCCGCGTTACATATATGCACGACTCCCGCTGTGTAAGCAAGCTGCTGTAACAGAACCCTGGGCGTTTAGAAATGAACATTTTGCGAGATCGCGCCTACTGTACGTGTGAATAATTGGGGGTCGCTCATCGGCCATCTGATATCGAGCCGGGGCGGGGGACCTCCACCTGTCTACTCCCTCCTACCTGCTACTTCACCTACCTGCTGCTTGCTACACCGCATTGTGACGCGCCGGATACGCCCGCGGTGTGGCGCGTCCGTCGTCGTTTATCAACGCATCGCTTGCGGAAATAATATAATAATAATAATAATAATAATATTATAATAATATGAGCCAGGCTGGAAATAATGAAAGAGTCTTGCTCTGCGTGCATGCGTGCGGGCGGTAGTTCGTGCGTGCGTGCGTGCGTGCGTGCGTGCGTGCGTGCGTGAGTTTCTCCGTGCGTGTGCACACGTGCGGTTCGCTTCTATGCGAAAAAAACGGTTGAAGAAGAGCCAGCTTATTTCTCTGAAGCGCTTAGCGATCGTGAATGTTGAGTTCTTCTTGAAGGTTTATATTAGTTTATTCTCGTGAAAATTCGTCAAATTGTGTTTTTTGATAAACCTACGGCATCGTCTCGAGCGAAATGAATCGATTGTTATTCTTCCGAACCGTCGCGTGTGTATTTTTCACGAGTTGATGAATCTAATTCAGTGCTGCAAGTGTACTGACGCCTTCGAGGTCTGACGCAAACAGCACACTGTAACCTGTCGAGAAATGCAATAAAGAGTTCCCTCTCGTTTTCTTCCGCATGTGTGATTTTTTTCGCACCTGCGTTCGAAAGTCTTGACGACTTTCCCAGCGGAGCGTGATTTGCGTGATATATAATTATTGCTAATGCTTGCTCGCACGCTAGCGTCAATATTTGCTGCTCGTTTCTGTACTGATTGCAGCGTGTGGTTGGTTCGTACGTAGAGTTGGTGTACGTAGAGATGATTGTATTGGATGTTTAATTCCGCCACCAGGTGGCACTCTTATGTAACAATGCAACTGTTGTTGAGAAACTTGCTCGATTTCTAATATAATGTTTTCTTGTTGTTGTTTTTTCATGTGGCGTTGATTGGTTACCGACTACGATGGTTATAGGTGAGTACTGTCTACTACTACCCCTACTATACTATACTATACTATACTATACTATACTATACTATACTACACTACACTACACTACACTACACTACACTACACTACACCACACCACACCACACCACACCACACCACACCACACCACACCACACCACACCACACCACACCACACCACAGACGTATATACGTGTAAACGCGTGTCAAGTGCGCTCTTGTACTCTGTTGCTCTGTTGCTCTGTTGCCTATTTTTCAAGAAAAGGCGACCCGCATGGAATAACGCGTATGTATGTACTACACTGGACTGCTGATACGCAGTCTGCAGTCGGACAACTCTGCGTACGTGTGTGTATGCCCTTCACGTATCTGGGTTATGGTGGGTTAGCGACGACGACGGAAGTGCGAGCGAGCAGCGGTGCGGTGTTTGTATGGTGTGTGTGGTGGGAGGGAGGTGGACGCGTCACGTGTCTGCGTGTGTTTACTCATGAAGCCAAGGCTATCGCTGTCGCGCCTGGCGGCCGCTGCGCAGTTCCGCGCCGAGCACGCACAGCGCATGCGCGAGCTCGCGAGAGCTGTTTACGTTTTGACGGCGCGATTTCGCCGGGCAGTCGGCAGAGCCGCCGAAGCATGTGACTTGTGGCATAGCGCCAATCATGTGTAGGCTCATCGGTTAATGCACGCACAGCACGTGCTTGCACGACGCACGCCACACAGCAACAGACATGAACTAGACAACACACATAAGCACACACCACTCACGCACTGCACGCAGCAGCCGAAGACCACACACAACCACACACACACACACATCGCACACAGGACACGGCGCGCGCGGAGCGCAGCTACAGTCTGTGATTGTGTGCTATCTATAGATGCTCTATAGCGGCAAGGCGGTCCATCACGGTTAACCGCGCATAAAGGTTATAAGGTCACGTGGGGGCCAGTTGTCAGAAACAAAATTGTCGCAACATTAGTTCTTACCAATTAATTCCACTCGTAAACGCGTTGAACAGATAACATGTTAAGGTTATATACGAGAAGAAAAATCTCAGCAAATATCTCATAACTTAGAGCGCATCAGACCCTCTCGTAAGCTTTAATATAAAGTCAATAACACAATTTACNACTACACTATACCCCTACTATAGGTGAGTACTGTCTACTCCTGTATGCTTTTCCTTAGTTAATTGTAGCACAATGTGAAAACTTTGTTCCAACGAAGCACCAGATTTCGTTCGGTCGCTCGTTTGTTCGTTTTATCAATTAATGCGGTCTTGCATTCATTCAAAATTCATTCATTTATTTATTCATTTATTCATTCATTCATTCATTTATTCATTCATTTAAAATTCGTTCATTCTTTCATTCATTTGTTCGTTTCTTCATTCATTCATTCATTTGTAACGGAGCTGGTTTCAGCAGGCGTGAGTCAAAGTGTGAGGTTACACATTCATTCAAAATTCGTTCATTCTTTCATTCATTTGTTCGTTTCTTCATTCATTCATTCATTCGTTCATTAAAGTTTTCCACATTTACTCGTGTGCGTGTATGCTTGCTACGTGTTTGCTTCGTCGGGGCAGGCGACTTGTTGACTAGCTGACACTATCGTATTCATTCATCCAAAACACGAGGCTCTGATGCATGTTAATCACCATGAAGGCCCGCTAGATGGAGCAGCGAGCAGGGCTTCTTATGCATATCATATCAAGAGCTAATAAATACCTATTACCCAGGGGGCAAGACAGGTTTACCAGAACCGGGATGCTATAAAA
>NW_014577785.1:85252-91924 GCF_000485595.1 Priapulus caudatus | reverse complement strand
AGAGAAACATTAAGACTTTGGTAGTAAATAGATATCGTATTTATTTAGCATTATAATTTATGAAAACGCTCCAAGTGCCTGTGCTAGAGATAGGTTACCGCTAGATGGGAAGCGTGCAGATGGGATTAAGTAATTTCAATGGGGAAGGGAAGGTTATTTCGAGATTTGCATTATTTATTCCTCTATTCGCAATTATACTCGCAGTTATTTCGCATTATTCGAGTAGGGGAAGCCTGCAGTGTGGGGGAGGCGACCACCGCGTGTTAACTGTAGGTGTTTTAGATGATTGGCCAGCGCAGCCGCATCCTCGTTCTAGTGAGGGGGAGGGAAGGGAGAGAATTACCCGTGCAGCAGAAACTCGCACGATCTTATTTCATCGCTCATAAAATATCGGATGTCACGCGAAAAAGAGGAGAAGAAGTGTTCAGTACGCGAGTCGTTACTTATAACCACGCGTGCGATGCGAACACATTTTCATCCTTTCCTCTCACGGTCTATGATCTCTCGTATTGCGATACGCCTACGCCGCACTTAATCCGCCAGCAGTTTTTTGAGATGTAGTTTGTGGATAGAAGATCTCGGTGGTGTGTAAAGTGCAGGTCACCGCATGACAGGCGCGTGCGGAAAGTACAGCCTACACGTGGAGATGTTACACAGGGGAGAAATGGCCAGTGGCCCTCCCTCGTTCAATCGTAGGTGTCAGAAACTTTGTTTTCGCCGACGGTCGCGCATGAAGTAAGCTTGAAGTGTTATTTTATAGGACAAATGTCGAAGTTTATGACCTAGATATAACGTGTAACAGGTTTGGCATTGCTACATTATGTACGTTCCTATATATATATATATATATATATATATATATATATATATATATAAATATATATTGGTTTTGTGAAGCGGAGCAAAGTTCACGTACTTGAGCACCTGGCTTCATGTGGTGTGTGTGTGTGTCGGCTGTGTGTGTGTGTGTTTATTGATCGGATGGCATGATGCGTGGCAGTGGTTTCCATCAACACACCTCTCTTCTATACAGGATGTGCAATCAAAACTATGGTTGCTAAGCTAGTCAGTCCTTCGCCGCAAACAAATGTATACAGGAATTGTTCACAGGATATATGCGACAATAATGACATCGACGACCGACGTTCTGGCTATTCTCTGATGACCACCCACCGTTTTTGCGTGTGTGCGGTGCGTGGTTGTGTGTTGTGTGCTGGTGCGTGTGCATGTGGGTGGCGTGCGTGGTGTGTGTGTGATGTGTGTTGCATGTGTGCGTGTGTTGAGTGTGTGTGTGTGTGTGTGTGTGTGTGTGCGTGCGTGCGTGCGTGCGTGTGTGTGTGTTTACCTACGGCTGTACTGTCGCCATTGTTGTCGTGTGACTAATAGATTCGTTTATTGGCGACAAGTCGCGTGAAAGTTTCTTCGTAAAAGTGTGTCCATGGTTTATAAACAGATGAACTCGCATGCACGGCTGAACGGGTTTTCTCTTTGAAAGTCACTCGATGGAAGCAAATGCGTGAGTGCGATTGTTAATGCTCTAATCAAGGCGCCCCAGCCTAGAGGGTATTCGGCAGACATGTATAAAATAATTGATAGTGGCAAGGGAAGTGGTAACTCTCGCGGAGGGAGGGAGGGGGGGGGCGAAAATGCGACGTGTCGATTTTCTGCGAAAATTTCGAAATCTCCGCAACCGTTGACGGCTTCGCCAGAGAAATCCCGCTGCTTTTGTGCGCGGACGTAGATTAAATTCTAATTCGTTCGTCTTCCGCGTTCGATACATGAAACAAAACTTTCGGAGGCGTACTAATGAACTGCTAAAACATTCAAATCATGCGAACGAATTATTGCGCTTTCGCGTATTGTGAGATGTTTTTCCCAAGCCTCTCTATCCGACAGCGTGTCTGTGAAACTAATTATGAAAGCGCAAAATGATGACGCCAGCAGGGTTTGCGCGCGTGAGTGCAATATAATTGCCGTATCAAATCTTGAGTGATTGTTAGAAATTCAAGCAGAATATTTAGTTTCATTATTCGTGTCGTTATCACACCATTACGAACAATATATAACGTGCGTGGGGGTTGTGCGCGCGTGTTAGTGCGTGTGCGTGCGTGGGGTGCGTGCGTGTGAGTGCGTGTGCGTGCGTGTG
Source organism: Priapulus caudatus (assembly GCF_000485595.1). Lineage (NCBI taxonomy): Eukaryota > Metazoa > Priapulida > Priapulimorpha > Priapulimorphida > Priapulidae > Priapulus > Priapulus caudatus. The sequence goes on along the minus strand of NW_014577785.1, from coordinate 89,778 downwards.
AGTGCGTGTGCGTGCATGCGTGGGGGTGCGCGCGCGTGAGTGCGTGTACGTGCGTGTGCGTGAGTGGGGTGTGCGCGTGTGAGTGCGTGTGCGTGCGTGTGGGTGCGCGCGCGTGTGCGTGCGTGTGCGTGCGTTGGGGTGCGTGCGTGTGAGTGCGTGTGCGTGAGTGGGGTGCGCTCGTGTGCGTGCGTGCGCGTGCGTTTGTGTGTGGTAGGAAATTTCATAAAGTGTAATTCTTCGGTGTGACATGTGTAGTTTTGCTGTGATATAAAGTAGTTTGGTGTGACATGTAGTAACTTGGTGTGAGATGTAGTAGTTTTGTTTGACATGCAACAGTTAGCTGCGACATTAAATATACTCTCGCTCGGCGAATATTCTTTCCTTCTCGAATCCTGTTCTCACGCTGTCAGTGTTTCATTCCCGTTTATAGTCGCGAGGCTTTTACTCGAATTTTCTCATGGGTTTTTTCGCGACTATATTTATATCGGGCTATATTTTCAATTCCTAATATTCTCATTCTAAGTGTCGCATTTCCATTATTTTGAGACATATATATGCATTATGCAAGGATTTCATAGTTTTATAGATAATGCATTTCCCACTCGGTTTATGTTCTGTACTTGAAGAGGCAGACTTCCCACGCAGAAATTCTTTCGTGTTGTTAGTCTGTATGCCGTTGCTATACTTTAATTCCCATTTTGATACTTAACGTATCGAATCACATTCCACGAAGTGTTTTGCACTTTGGCAGAATGTCGTATATTGCGTCGTTCTATATCTTGTGGTTATACCGTAAGATCTTCATGATCGCGCATTACGTGGATGCTCGCCACGCTATTTCCCCCACGCCTCTGCCACGGCGAGGATACTCACGTTATAAGCCAGTTAATCAGTCCGCCAGTATGTAAAATACTGACATCACGCCCATGCGCAACAACGTTACCTATTTCAAATAGCGCGCTGCTAGCAATGTAGAACTGTTACATTACTCACGGCCTGTTATGTGAGTATTCTACATGGGCTCGGCCAAAATATATGAACATTTTACATAATGATTTTGTTGGCGTTTGCCGATAGACGCCACTGTCACCATTTTGTATGTATTATTATGTGTGATAAATGATTTATGTGTGATAGCCACGCTATTTCCCCACGCCTCTGCCACGGCGGGTATACTCACGCTATAAGCGCAAGCCGCCTCAAGATAGCCGGTGTGGTAGATGCGATTGAGACTTAAGTAAACCATTATTGTTGTAAAAAACATTCTAGTATCACTATAATATAAGGCACAGTAGCAACAACGCTCGCAGGTGGCAGTATCGTTTATATATATATAGTTTTAGTATATACGGATATATACCATAGGTATATATATACTAGGTATATAATTTATATATATTATGTATAGTTAGTTATAGGCTATAGGTATATTATAATCAAATTAGGCAAATAGAGATGATGTAAGATGACTTTGTCACTGTTGAGCCAGTCAGCCACTCTGAATTAAACGCAGGCTTACACCGGACGTAAAACTCACGCGGACAGGCCATCTCCCGCCCAATTGATCATCAGTCATCAATCATCATCATCATCAATCATCATCATCATCATCATGCATCATGACTCCTTCATGTATGATGATGATGATGATAATTGATGATGATGGATGTAGGATGAGGGAAGTGAGCAGAGAGGGAAGGAGGAGAGAGGGTAGATGAGATCTATGCCAGAGGAGGAGCGAGGGCGGGAGGAGGAGGAGGAGGGGAGGAGGCCGGAGAGCGGAGGAGGAGGAGAGGAGGGATGCCTCGTGCGAAGACCGGGCGTGTAGCGCGTCGTGTCGCAGAATCATCGTTAGAGCGGACTATAATAGCGGAGGAGTCTCTATAAAAATAATAATAAAAATATATATATATATAACGAGACTCCTCCGCACAACGCCTAACCTGCATCTATGATCATTGAATTATTAGAGCCTGTCATGGGGCGGCCGGAGACAGCATTCGACCTAGAACGGCTTCCGGATAACGGTCTCCTGACTATACAGCTGTACTGCGGCCGTTAGATACAGTGGGGACGCGTGGTGTCATGTATGGCTTCGTTATTCTATTAGTCTGAGCACACTTGGCTGCACACGTTGATGCTCCTAGATTACCTACATGCCGCCTGAAGCGAGGGGGCAACCACTTCCGTCCCCGTGCTTATTCTTACTTGTTCACGCCAAACTAAACTATATATAATATATATATTAAATTTATTTTATTGTATTTTTATTGTATATTGTAATAATCATATACTATCATTAATACGATATAAGGAGCGTTATGTACGGAGCTGCTCTTTTTTTACGCGTGCCGAGCGCAAAATCGATACGACCTCTCGGCAGTTGTCGGCTAAGCAGCGTTTTTTAGAACGGGCCTATTATCGCCACGCGCGATTGAGAGCTGCCAGTTAGATGAAGGAATGGCGCTGAAGATGCGGCGCTATATGCGATTGACCAGAGATTACAGGAGATGTAACTAGGTGATGGACGGTTGGTGCAGCCGCCTGGTTAGAAGTCACTCAGTGACGAGGTGAGAGGTTGAGAGTGTGAGATTGTGAAAACATTAGTTGGGCTGTATAATAGTGACGTGTTTGAACCAGGCATATAGGAGACGGGCAGCAGCCGTAGAAGCGGAGAGATAGCGAGATTGGGGTATTGCGCACCTCGATTAATCAGTGTGACACGTCACGTGGTGGCTAAAGACGGCTTAATGGTGAGTTGGCTCCCGTCATTAATCTAGCAAGTGAGGCGGAGATTGGTATGAATCAGGGATCGTGCAGCGTGAGATGCATCAGGGGCGCCTGTTTCCTTACGCTCAACGGGACATTGCGTGAGTCGATATAGTGCAGATGACAGGAAAGCCAGCGTTATGCAGAAGGAGCCAGCGTGTAGTGATTTAGAAGGGACCAGGACGCAAGCGTGTGAATGGAGGAGAGACGGGAGAGGAGAGAGAGCGCCGCGACGCGTTATGAAGAAGAGGAAACGCGCGCGGAGGCGTGTTGAGAAGGAAGGCCAGGCAGTCACGACCCGCGACAGTATAGTATGAAGAAAGGAAGTCCAGTCGTGAGAGAGAGAGAGAGAGCGAGTATGAGAAGGAAGCCAGGCTATACTGTGGAAGAAAGCCAGCGTTATGAGAAGGAAGCCAGAGTGATTGATTCCTCCCGGAGAGGTTAAGAGTAAGTACGCTAGCGGACGTCCGCCTAGAGCGTAAGAGGCCGAGGAGGGAGTGGATTTCACATCCGTGCGACCACCTACCAGGACCGCGTTACGTATCCGTAAACCCGATGATAACTTGAGAGCGAGCGATTAGGCAGCATACCGGGAGAGAGTGAGGGATAGGGAGTGGACTGGGAGATAAGACAGAGAGAGGGGACGAGTGAACTCAGAACTGGAACGCGAGAGGGAGAAGACGTGAGAGGGTCGTTGTACGGATGAGTAGGGGATAGGTTGTATAGGCGGTGAGCGGAAGTAGGTCGGGGGTATAGCGGAGTAAGCGAGTAGCGCAGAGTAGAGCGAGAGAGTCAAAGGGGTGAAAAGACGGAGAGGGAGTTCAGCGCCGGGAGACGGAGATGCGTGAGAGTCAAGGCGGCACCGAGTAGCGTCAAGTACGCGAAGTGACGGATGACTGAGCGAAGTAGCATAGGTCTAGTGCGTAGGGAGACGAGGGTAGCCAGCGCGAACGAGGGCAGATGCGAGGAAGATACGCGGAAGGACCAGCGAAGCGAGCCGAGCAAGCGAGGGAGAGAGTGAGCGCGGAGTAGCAGTCAGAGTAGCGCGACGGGAGAGGGAGAGGGAGAGGGTGATGAGACAGTAGCGAGAGGAAGCGAAGTGAAGTGAAGGAGATAGATAATCGTGATTATTTTGCAATCGAGACGAAGGTACAGTGTGTTAAAACAGAGTGGAGTACGCATGAAGGACTGGAGGGAAGAGATATCTTATCTCTTTAACCGATATCTAACAATGCTATAGGAAAAACACGCTTATTACAAACAGTTCATTTGCATTGAGATTAGGTTGTAGGGTTAAAAGAGATAGTGCGTAGGCGACATACTCGCAACAGCCTCGCTTACTACATTATACGACAACGAGCCCTGTGAGCTCCCTAACTAACCTACACGCTAGATGCTAGACTTCCAGCACAACCCGCAATTGTCTCACAAGAAGGATTACAGTATTACGTTATCGGATTCAATGTCACGTACAGGCGTCCCACTAGGCTCTAGCTGATATAGCCCTTGTTTCCACGAGGCCATGCGGTTGGCAACGAAGGGCTCTCATATACTGGTCTGGGTAAGTATCACCTGCTGACTCACCTGACCAGTCCGCCTTTGTTCGAGTGGAAGTTCAGACGAACGCGAAGAAACGCTTTGGGTCGGCAAACGCTGAGAGAGTTAGGTCGGAGCGGAAAGCCGACAGAGATCTCGCTTGGTTGTTTTTTTCTTTACCTCTATGGAACCGTATTAGACGCCAATGCATGAACGCGTAA
>NW_014577785.1:74452-85227 GCF_000485595.1 Priapulus caudatus | reverse complement strand
CCGCGAAATTTTGTTGCCACCTAACGAGCAGCGGACCTTAGAGAACACATAATATAGAGGGTCACATTGACAGTGCGTTTTGTCAATATGCTTTTAATTAAAAATTATGTAAAACCAACATCTAAAATTGATTATATGCCAACATAGGCAAAACCATTGCACATATAGATTACTATTTGCCTACCTGGCAGCATTGGCTTTTGTCTGCAGTCGGTCTTTTTTTTTTCTGCTAGTGCCTGTACGACTAGCAACTACATTTGGTTGTCCTCAAATCACTACAATCTTTCCAGTAACCGCTTGGGTCACCATAGCAGTCAAGAAATGTCGCTATGCCCAGAGAGAAATTAGCATTAGCTGGCCATTTTTTACATAATGTTAACTCCATTTAGATATCTCATAATATTAAACTCTTGTTGTTCTACCCTATTGTACTCAGTCTGATTCACTCACCCTGCACTTGAAAAAGGTCCCATCTCTAGCAGTATTTTTTGTCAATGGAAGTGATGCCCTCATCGCATATACCTGCCTGTTACAAAATTGCAATGCACAAATTATTAGTAACAATGTTGGAGCAGATATCCGAGTACATATAGATACTGGGTATTAATACACTGAGCTGTATCTGCCATTAACACATCATTACACCAAGCCGATTTATCCTTACCAGCCGCTTCAGGCTCTCACCTGAATAATATATATATATATAAAATATGTTAGCAAAGACAACTTTGACTTTCTCAGAAATTAGCCGGCCTATGAACATAACTGCAGCCACAGCACATTAATGCCTGAACTCATAATATTAGTCATATCTGCTGCGATCAATGTTAAGATCGTGTGCAGCAGCCGCTCGCCGCATGCCTCACCCAGGTAGTGCAGTGCCAATGCGACATAGGCCAAATGGAAGCAGTAGAACGCCGTCTTGTAACTTGACGATGACCGGAGTATCGTTGTGTCGCTGAAGCGCGGACAAGTCAACATGCCCTTCTCGACGGGCGAGGCCGTGCACACGTCCAGCATTGACCATGAACCGTGGCGGGACGTCGTCTGTAGCGTTACCAGGCAAAACAGGCACAAGATCATATCATTATTAATAATATTAAAATTATCTTAATATTATATAATATTATCAATTCCTTACCTTAATCCTCTTGCGTCCCCCGATGGGACATAAAGCCATACAATATTATCATCATAGGCGCTGATTAATATATTTTATAATGCCAAATTATTTTTTAGGCCCAGTTTTTTCTCTTAGGGTCTCCTTGCTGGTCGTTTCTTCTCTGGGGCCGATTACTTCGAGAATAAATTGTAACAGAAAAAGACTTGCTGGAGGCACAGTATACGGTAAGTGAAGTGCAGAGTGATACTATGACAAGACTAGGCCTGTCTCAACGTGACCTCGTCTTCCGTCTCTAGCTCACATACTCGCTTGCTCGTTATCTGTGATCATAGCTGGCGAGTGAGTTCTTCTTATATATGTATATATAATATATATATATATATAAGAGACTCCTCGCACTCAACGCCTAACTGATCTATGATCATTGATTATTAGAGCTGTCATGGGGCCGGCCGGAACAGTTTCGACTAGAACGTTCCGATAACGGTCTGCTGACTACAGCTGGTAACTGTGGCGGCCGTAGATACAGGGAGCGGTGTCATGTATGGCTTCCGTAATCATTAGTCTGTAGCGACATTGCATGCGCCACGTATGATGCTAATGTACCTATGCGCCTGAGCCAGGCAACCACTTCCTCCCCGTGTATTCTTACTTGTCACGCCAAACTAAACTATATATATATATATTGTATATTTATTTATTTTTATTTATATGTATATATATACTATATTAATACGATAATAATTACTTTATACGTGATTTTTTACGCGTGCACGCAAAATCGTCGACCTCTCGGCACGTTGTCGCTAAGCAGCGTTTTTAGAACGCCTTTATCGCACGCCGATTGGCTGCCAGTAAGGAATGGCGCTGAGATAGGGCTATATGCGTTGACCAGAATACAGGATGTAACGGGATGACGGTTGGTAGCCCCTGATAATCAGTGTGAAACGTTAGTTGGGCTGTATATATGCGTTGACCAGGATATAGGACGTAACGGGATAGCGGTTGGTTGCCCCTGATAATCAGTGTGACACGTCAGTGGTCACGCTTAATGTGATTGGTCCCTGATTAATTACAGTGAGGCGTTGTTGATCAGGGATGCGCGCTGATGATCAGGGGCGCCTGTTTCCTACCCACGCACATTGTGAGTGAGTGTGATGAGAAGGAAGCCAGCGTTATGAGAAGGAAGCCAGCGTTATGAGAAGGAAGCCAGCGTTATGAGAAGGAAGCCAGCGTTATGAGAAGGAAGCCAGCGTTTTCCATCCGCGACTCCACGCGAGGGAGTTGATTTTACTTCTGCACCTACAGCCGCGTTACGTATCCGTAAACCCGTATAACTGAAAACGAGATTGCCTACCGATGTAATAGACAGAGAACGATCTAACTAACGCACGAAGGGTCGTTGTCGTATAGGGTAGGTTATATAGGGTAGATATGGTACTAGATAATCTTTATTTTCATCGGTACATTTCAAACAGTGAACATGAGCTGGAAAGCTCTTTAACCGATATCTAACAAATGTATAAAAACAGTTATAACAAACAGTCATTTCATTGGGTTAGGGTTTAGGGTTAAAGAGTAGGCGTAGGCGACATACTCGCCAACACCTCGGGTACTACATATACGACAACGACCCCTTCAGCCTAACTAACTAACGCTAGATGCTAGACTCCCAGCACAACCCCGCAATTTCTCACAAGAAAGCATTACAGTATTACGTATCGGTTCAATGTCACGTACAGGTCGGTCCACACTAGCTCTAGTGCTATAGCCCTTGTTTCCACAGGGCTTGTGGCAACAAGGGCTTATAGTACTGGAGCTGGGTCTATACCTGCTCTCACCTGACCGTCCGCCTTTGTTCGTGGAGTCAACGAACGCAAACGCTTGGGTCGGCAAACGCTTGAGTCGGCAAACGCTTTGGTCGGCGGAAAGCCAGCAGAATCTCCGCTTGTTTTTTTCTTCCTCTATGGAACCGTATTAGAACGCATGCATGAACGCGGGTCGACGTCAGGAAAGCACGAGCTTTTTCTGTTTTGTTTCGTTTGTATTATTCATCGAGGACTACATGGCGACATATCGACACCAAGTGTGCGCACCCCAATGTGTAACTTTCGCATCCGTTCACTTACAGTGTGTTCTGACCAAGTTATTGTCCAGCCGTAGGGCGTTGGCGTAGGCCGTAGACGTAGGCGGTAGGCGTAGGAGTAGGCCGTAGACGTAGGAGTAGGCCGTAGGCGTATGAGTAGGCGTAGGCGGTAGGCGGCCGTAGCTAGCGGGGTCGATCTACGGGAGGGACCGCTATCTGTGTCACGCACACATTCTCACGATGCGCACGCTTTCACGCGCTTTGACACGCGGCCTCGGCGTTGCATGCTCGAGCATTTCTTTCACAGCGTGCTTGATGGTTTATATACAACTACGGCCGAGTTCGCCCCCGAAACTGTGCCGTATAAACGACTAAACGTCTCTCGCGGGTGTAGATTCACGTCAGATATCCGTCCTTATCTTTATTGAGGCAGCCGTGGATGTTGAGGCAGCCGTGGTTGTTGAGGCAGCCGTGGATGTTGATGGCGCCGTGGTTGTTGGATGGCAGCCGTGTTGTTGAGGGGCAGCTTGTTGTTTGAGGGCAGGCCAGTGCGATGGTGTGAAGGCAGCGCGTGTGATGTTTGAAGGCAGACCGTGGATTTGAATGCGGGCTAGCCGTGTTTGTTGAGGGCAGCCGTGGTTACTGAGGCAGCCGTGGTTACGAGGCGCGTGGTGTTCGATGCATGCCGTGATTGTGAGGCAGCCGTGGGATGTTGAGGGCAAGCCGTGGGGTTAGCTGAGGCCAGCCGTGGTTTGTTGATGGCAGCCCGGATTGTTTGAGGCCAGCCGCGTGGATGATTGTAGCACGGCGTGGTTGACTGAGCAGCCTGGTTGTTGATGGCAGCGTGGCTTTTACTGCGAGGCAGCCGTGGTTACTGAGGCAGCCGTGGTTCTGAGGCACGTGCCGTGGCTTGTTGAGGCAGCCGTAGTTGTTGAGGGAAGCCGTAGTTGTTGATGGGCAGCCGTCTGGGTTACTGAGGCAGCGGTGGTGTGTTGAGGCAAGCCGTGGTTATTGAGGCAGCGCGTGGTTGTTGGGCAGCCGTGGTTGTTGAGGAAGCTCGTGGGTTGTTGAGGCAGCCGTGTTACTTGAGGCAGCTCGTGTTTTGTTGCAGGCAGCCAGTGATTGGTTGAGGCCAGCCGTGATGTTGGAGGGCACGCGTGGTTTGTTGAGGCAGCCGTGGTATTGAGGCAGGCCGTGGTTGTTGAAGGCCGAAGGCCGTGATTGTTGAGGCAGCCGTGGTTGTTGAGGCAGCCGTGGTTGTTGAGGCAGCCGTGGTTGTTGAGGCAGCCGGTGGTTACAGGCAGCCGTGGGTTACTGCATAAGGCAGCCGTGGTTACTGCTGAGGAGCTCGTGTTATTGAGGCAGGGCCGTGGTTATTGAGGCAGGCCGTGGTTATTGAGGTCAGCCGGGTTACTTAAGAGGCAGCCGTGTTACGTGAAGGCAGCCGTGTTGTTGAGCGCACGCCTGGGGTTACTGAGGCAGCCGTGGTTGTTGAGGCAGGCGTCGTGGTTACTGAGGCAGGCCGTGGTTGTTGAGTGGCAGCCGCTGGTTGTTGAGGCAGCCGTGTTTGGTTGAGGGCATGCCGTGGTTGATTGAGCAGGCCGTGGTTGTTGAGGCAGCCGTGGTGTACTCGCGGCACCCGTGGTTATTCGAGGCATCCGTTGTGTTATTGAGGCAGGCCGTGGTAACTGAGGCAGCGCGTGGTTGTTGGAGGCAGCGCGTGGTTGTTGAGGCATGCCGTGTTTATCTGAGGCAGCCGCTGGTTATTTGAAGCAGCCGTGTTATTGAGCAGCCGGTGGTGTTGAGGCCAGCCGTGGTTACTGAGGCACGCCGTGGTTGTTTGAGGCCAGCGCCGTGGTATATTGAAGGGGCAAGCGCGTGGTTTTATTGGAGGCAGCGCGGGTTGTTGAGGCAGCCGTGCATTGTTGAGGGGCAGGCCGGTTGTTGAGGCAGCCGTGACTGTTGAGGCAGCCAGTAGTTGTTGACGGCAGCTGTGGATGTTGACGGCAGCGCGTAGGTTGTGAGGCAGCCGTGGTTACTGAGGCACGCCGTGGCATGTTGCGAGGGCAGCCGTGTTGGTGAGGCCCGCCGTGGTTGTTGAGGCAGCCGTGATTGTTGAGGCAGCCGTGCAATTGTTGAGTGCAAGCGTGGTTGTATGAGGCAAGTCCGTTGATTGTTTGAGGCAGCCGTGGGTTGTTGAGGCCAGCCGTGATGTTGAGGCAGCCGTGGGTATGTTGAGGCAAGCGACGTGGTTGGGTTGAGGGTAGCCGTGTTGTTGAGGCAGCCGGGATGTTGAGCGCAGCCTTGGTTGTTGAGGCAGCTCGTGGATGTTGAGGCAGCCGTGGTTGTTGAGGCAGCCGTGATGTTGAGGCAGCCGTGAGTTGTTGAGGCAGCCGTGGATTGTTGAGGCCACGCGAGTGGTTGTTGAGCAGTCCGTGGTTTCTGAGGGCACGCCGTGGATGTTGACAGGCAGGGCCGTGGTCTGTTGAGGCAGCCGTGGTTATTGGAAGCAGCGTAGTGTTGAGGCAGCCCGTGGTTATTGAGGCAGGCCGTGGTGTTGAGGCAGCCGTGGTTGTTGAGGCAGCCGTGGTTGTTGAGGCAGCCGTGGTTGTTGAGGCAGCCGTGGTTGTTGAGGCAGCCGTGGTTATTGAGGCAGGCCGTGTTGTTGAGGCAGCCGTGATGTTTGAGCCGGGCAGCGCGTGGTTGTTGAGTGCAGCCAGTGATTGTTGAGCAGCCTAGTTTGTTGAGGGAGCCGTGATGTTGAGGCACGCCGTGTGTCTGTTTTGGTGCAGCCGTGGTATGTTGAGGCAGCCGTAGTTGTTGAAGCGCAGCACCCCACGTAGTTGTTGAGGCAGGCCGTAGTTGTTTGAGGCAGGCGCGTGGTTGTTGAGGCAGCCGTTAGTTGTTGAGGCAGCCCGTGTTGTTGAGGCATGCCGTGATGTTGAGAGACAGCCGTGGTTGTTGAGGCAGCCGTGGAAAGAAAGGAGCGTGGTTTGTGTGAGGCAGCCGTGGATGTTGAGGCAGCCGTGGTTGTGAGGCAGCCGTGGATGTGAGGCAGCCAGTAGCTTGTTGAGGCAGCCGTGTTGTTGAGGGCGCCGTGTTATTGAGAGCAGCGTCAGTTGTTGAGGCAGCGCGTAGTTGTTTGAGGCAGCCGTGGGTTGTGAGGGCAGCCGTGAAGTGCTTGAGGCAGCCCGTAAGAGTTGTTGAGGCAGTCCGTGGTTGTTGAGTGCAGCCGTATTTTTGAGGCAGCCGTGGTTGTTGAGGCGCAGCCGTGGTTGTGAGGTCAGCCGTAGGTTTTGAGCAGGCCGTGAGTTACTGAAGGCAGCCGTGGTTACTGAGGCAGCCGTGGTTGTTGAGGCAGCGCGTGTTGTTGAGGCAGGCCCGTCGGTCTGTTGAGGTCGCAGGCCGTGGTTGTTGAGGCACGTCCGTGGTTGTTGAGGGCAGCCGTGGTATTGAGTGGAGGCCGTGGTTGTTGAGGCAAGGCCGTGGTTTTGTTGAGGGCAGCCGTAGTTGTGAGGGCAGCCGTGGTTGTTGAGGCAGCCGTGTTGTTGAGGCAGCCGTGCGTTTGTTGAGGCAGCGTGGTTTTAACCTGAGGCAGCCGTGGTTTACTGGAATGCAGCCGTGGTTTGTTGAGGCAGGCCGGTGGTGTGTTGAGGCAGGCCGTGGATTGTTGAGGCACGACTTGGTTGTTGAGGCAGCCGTGGTTGTTGAGGCAGCCGTGGTTGTTGAGGCAGGCCGTGTTACTGAGTGGCAGCCGTGATGTTGGAGGCGGCCCGTGGTTGTTGAGGCAGCCTTGGGTTGTTAGAGGCATACAAAGATGAGCCCGTGCGAAGCGTGCAAGGTGTTACGGTCGACGATGCCATCCGCGTTTAACTAGTGACAACTTTGTTCAACTATACTGTAGACAGGGGGTTAAATAAAACTGTAAAATGAAATGAAACCCGCTAAAATAATAGTAGTAAGATATATATCCGGGACGTTCGGGCATGTTATAGGGAAGCATTCCCTTCGCCCCCTCCATGGGTGTATGGCAGGGGGGGTCCGTGAGGTGTCTACGACGCGCCCCCCCGCGCCAAAGAAAAATAATTTAAAAGGATCCACATTTTTTGTCCAAAGACATTTTTTTCGAAAGGGCCCTCTTTACGAATGACATAAATTGAAAAAAGATCAGTACCAGCAATGAGTCACAAAGACATTGCCAAGTTGCGTGACGTAAATCGATCGCCAATTTGCCAGCAATTCTGTAAACTGAGCCTTTATTTTTAAACCCCCAAATTTTGTGTTTCATAAAAGAGAAGACAAAGACTGGACAAAGGACAAAGACAGACAAGATCAAGACAAACAAGAATTAAGAGACAAAACGTTCAAAAAAACTGTTTCAACTGAGTCAGTAAAATCTTGTTTTTTTTAAACTGATAAATTTTTGTTTCTGGAAACTAAAACTTTTTTTTGTTTGTTAATTAATAGTTGTCAGGGCGTGTACAGGGGGGGTCCAGGGGGTCGGCGACCGCCCCCCTGCCTGCGCGCAGAAAGACCAGCATCTAAGAGGTCCTAATTTCAAAATTGTAGTGGGGAGGGCCGCCCTGACGCCCCCCCCTTGTGCGTGTTCCCCAGAGTGTTGGGTTACTTTAGACCCCCCCCCCTGGTACAATCCTGTACCACGGCCCTGATTGTATTGACATGTTAACACATTTGCTGCTATTTCATTGTGAAAAGGGTCCAAGAACTAAATTATGATCACGAACCCCCAGAAAAATCCGGATTAGCACCCGCGCCCCCCCCCCGCCTCCTTCTAACAATCTCCTTCTATATGCCGGCAATAGCCGGCCAGCTATATCATATGGCGGATCGCTGAATAAATGATGGTGTGACATTTACGAGGAGCCGTGGTGGCGGCTGTGATGATGACGATGGCGGGGCGCCGTCCGCTCGCTGCGCGGCTGCGTTTAATGGCGGAGGCATTCGATTTGTTTTATTTTCATTAGCTATACAGCGCAGCGGGGTCGTTATTAGAGGACGAGTTAGGTCACGTCGGTTTACTTCACCTGTAGCGACGATAATTTAACGCTTTGTTAGTGTTGTTGTCGTCGTCGTCGTCGTCATCGTCGTCGTTGCCGCCGTCGTCGGCATTGTTTTTGATGTTACGAGTGTTGTTGTTTATGCGTTTTGTTGTTGATTCTGTTGTTTTTGTCATTGGCGTTATTATTGTTATTGCGATGGCGTTGTTGTTGTTGTTTTGTTTTTGTTATTTGTTGTTGTGAAAATCAGGCGATGGTAGCGAACAGGGAGTGCTGGGGCTGTGAAACAAGAATGGCAAAAAGGTTTTCATCTACCTATTGATCCAAATCCAATTAGCTAAATTGCTCGTTAGATATTCGCGGTATTCTCATTATATATGTTTCAGCATTCTTGCATGCGCAGAATATTGCATGCGTTATTAGTTGCTGCTGAAATTTGCTCACTATCACAACGAAATGCATGAGATATATTTTACTTGCTTGCGTTTATTAAATCATCAATAAATTTTCTCATTAAAGATACTCTCGACCTTTTGCACGGGTATTGCTCTAATAAAGATTAAACGTTTATTGGCGAATGAATCGAATCAATCACTTGTTTTATTTATAGAGGAGATATATATCTCTATGCTCAAGCCAAAAAAAATTCATGAAATTTCCAGCACCCAATTATGTTACCACACAAATTTTGAATTTGTATGTAAAAATGGTATTTTGGATATTTCTCAACTACCAGAAAGAGTGAGGATACAAAATTTTCGCCACATGTTAAGCACAATATGGACCAAAATAGTGCGTCAGGATTTTTCTTTAATTTTCATATTTACCGAGAAAACTGGAAAAACTGCTTAAAAATCAAGTTGTGTGTTAGAATTGAAAATTTTAGCGAATAAAGAGGCATAACTAATAAAATATGACGTCAGCCGCTGCTTACTACACATGTACGCGGGCAGTCAAATTGCTCTGGCAGTTCACATGTACCGTTATATGAAGAAATGAGCATATACAGAGGTGGCACATAGTGTTAGCCATCGAATAAAATTGAAAATGAAAAATCGGTAAAATTTTGCCTAAAACCTTGAGAGTATCCTTAACTGAAATGACTTTTAACTAAGATGTTCTTATTTAAAACCGTAGCGAACTTGAAATTTTCCAATTCGATTTGCGTACTGGGTAACCAACCACACGGATGATCATATAATATAATCCCAAGTATGATCTCTTACCGATTGCTTAGCACGCGTATGAGCACACGCTGTCGTTTTGTTTGAACAAAACTGTACGGTTTCTGATTTTCTATCTGATTTCCCTCGATCGATGTATTGATCATGGTCTTCGATGTATTGGGATTCTCTGTCATTGAAGCGATACATTGCAATTGCATCGCATTTCGGCATGACGTATTCGTCAATCGTTTGTGGACAAATCTATGATAGATTTCAAAGAATTATAAACTTTTTGTTTTATGTTATATATATATATATTTATTTATTTATTTATTTATTTATATATATATATATATATATTATGATGATAAAAGAGGCTATAGTTTATTATTCAATGTTTATTCATTACAAAATCGTAAAATGTGTTTAAATCGCGTGCAATTTCTTGCTACTACTACTAGATACATTTCGCACTTGCGTATAAGCTGTTGTTTGAGTGATTGGGTTTATATTATTCGGTTCACAAATCCTTCTCGCGAAAAGGCGTTTTCTAAAATTCAAGGTTTGCTGCATGTATCTCGCTTATGAACCCCCTTGAGAACACTACTTGAATGTTAAATAACGCATTCATGCGCAAAGTATGTGCATATAGTATATATATATATATACCTTCTCCATCTCCTGCCTCCTGCCTCCACTCGTGCCGCCTACAGTCAACGCTACTCCGACTTCACCTGCGCTCCTTCTTCTGGCGCCTCGCTCCTCCTCATCTTCGCTTCTCCCTGCGTCTGCTTACTGTCTCCATCTCCTGCTCCTCCTGCCGATGCCTGGGTCGTCCTCTTCCTCCTACTCGCTCCCTCCGTGGTCCGTCCTCTTTCCTCTCTCGTCCTTCGCTCCTCCTACCCATGCCTGTGCTGTTTTGTATTCTTCTGCGGGGTGTTTTAGAGAAGCGGAATAAATTCTCAGCTTATAGTTAAAACGGCCGTGTTTGTTTTCTCTCGTGCAGGAGCACGCAGCCACGTAGAATGGGCCGTCGGCGTGTTTGTCTCATTAGTCCGTAGGAGGTCGTAACTATCGGGCGCATACCTAAGCAGAGAACACGGAATCGGTGTTCCGTCTAGCGACGTTGTGTGGACTGTCACTGAAGAGATATATGTGTGCACTATACAAGGCCTACTGATACAGCAGCTGGCATAATACACCTACATACACGCACGCGCAGCGCACGCACGCACAGCGCTCACGTGAGCACGCAACGCACGCGGACGCACGCACGACGCACTCACAGCACACACACACACACACAACACACACACCAGCTACACACACACACAACACCCACACACACAATATCATATATATATATAATTATATATATATAT
>NW_014577785.1:63770-72879 GCF_000485595.1 Priapulus caudatus | reverse complement strand
TAAAAGGAGAACGGAAATAATAGAAAGTGAGAAAGTGAAAAGTGAGACTAAGAGGTAAAGATAGAGATACAAAAGAGATATATAGACACAGATCTAGAGAGATCTAGAGCGCGCGCTGCGAGAGAGATAAATAGAGAGAGAGAGAGAGAGAGAGAGAGAGAGAGAGAGCGAGAGAGAGAGAGAGAGAGAGAGGAGAGAGAGAGAGAGAGAGAAGCGAGAGAGAGAGAGAGAGAGAGAGACAGAGAGAGACAGAGAGAGACAAGAGAGAGACAGAGAGAGAGAGAGAGAGAGAGAGAGGAGAGAGAGAGAGAGAAGAGAGAGAGCAGAGGGAGAGAGGGGAGGTAGGGTGTACACCCGCGCTTCCTCGCAGCGTACGTGCAGACTTGTGAGGACTATCAGCGTACGGCTGCAGCAGCGCACGCCGAGCGCTGACTATGTCCAAACGAACTATCGCGAAATAGTTTGTTTTTCCAGTGACCGCGCTGCTCTCCGGATGCGCTTCCAAAGTGGATGCGGCTCGCGACGGAAGCGTTGAAATTGAAAGCGTACGCGACGACATCAGGAAGTAATTTCCATCTGTCAGACGGTCGTCGCTTCGACAGTGTTTAGTCGTGTCCCCGTGTCGATTGCTGAACCGTCATAGCGTAAAGGAAAACGTATTTACGTAGTTGGACCGTTTAAATGTGAAAGGTCATGCGGCGTTCTCGTTCCGCTCTAAAATGGTGGCGGGAATCTCTCTCAACACAACAAGATATATATATACTGAAGTGGTTCATCGTTTCCCGCTCGTAATGCGTCGCCGCCGACAATAGTGAGTGGAATTACGCTTCGCTTTTTACTCTCAGGGTAAAAAAGTCATTTTCGTCGTCCAATACTTTTCACTCGGTGAAATCGGGCTGTTGTGTAATGGGTGGGCTTGATTGCGTTATTTCACAAACGTGTCGAGGCGTGGGATGTGTCCGCATGTGTGTGCGTGAGTGCGTGTTGGTGTGTGCGTGTGCGTGGGTGTGTGTACGTGCGTGCGTGTGTCCGTATGTGTGTGCGTGAGCGCGTGTTGGTGTGTGCGTGGGTGTGTACGTGCGTGCGAGGGCGAGTGTGCGCCATGTCTGGTACGTGGTTGTACGTGGATGTACGTGGTTGTACGTGGTTGTACGTGGTTGTACGTGGTTGTACGTGGTTGTACGTGGTTGTCTGTGGCTGCGTGCGCGCGTGTTTACGTGCATGGGTTGTGTGCGTGCGTTAGTACATTGCGTTGCGTAGTGGCAGTAGATCTGCGTCTCGTAGAGACTTGTCTTTTGTGAGACTTCATTCTTTTGTGTTATGCGCTATGATTATTTGTAGGCTCTGGCTTGTACCATGAGGCGCAGGCCGCCGTTCAGGCTGCATATTAAACCGTTATCTATCGTGGTCGCCCATGAGTACAGATCTATGACATTGTAGTCGTCTTTTGGATGGGGGGGGGGGCTTGTTTCAGTTTGTTCACTTACACGGTTGTCAACATCATCTTACATTTTCCTAATACCAGCCGCACGATAACACAGCAAGCTTTATGCTGCTGTAGTAACGTCACTCGTGTTGTTTGTCGTGTCACATAGATTACTATGATTTTCATTAATCGTTGAGCGTGCAGCATGGATGTTTACCCATATGTTTATTACTGACTTCACTGTCCTTGTGGTGCGGGGGTTCATGCAGGTCATAGTCCGGCGAGGACGACTGGATGAATCTAGCTGGTAGGGGTCGTACCACAAGCACTTGGGACAGAGTCAGTAAACACTGAAAAGAATCTAAAAAACTAAACTAAACTACAAAAACTAATGCAGAACTAGCCGCTCCCGCATTCGCCGCTGCGAGTGTACTGTGTCACCATTATAATGATATATATAGAAGTTATCTATATATGTATATATATATATATATATATATATATATATATATATATATATATATATATATATATATATTATGATGATAAAAGAGGCTATAGTTTATTATTCAATGTTTATTCATTACAAAATCGTAAAATGTGTTTAAATCGTTCTCTCTCTCTCACTCTTTTTCTTTTCTTCTTTTTTTCTCTCTCTTTCTCTCTCTCTCTCTCTCTCTCTCTCTCTCTCTCTCTCTCTCTCTCTCTCTCCTTGTATTGTATCGTATTACATTGTATCGTGTTGTTTTATATAGTATTATATTGTGTTGTATTGTATTGCGTTGTATTGTATTGCGTTGTATTGTGTTGTTCTTTGTATAGAAACGCATGTGCCGCGTTCACACGGAGCAATAAATTCGGTATTTAGTGTTCACACGAGGCTACAATGCGCGGACCAACAAATACGGAATCGAATCTCTTGGACCGCTTATTTCTCTCGTCTGAACGCAACTGAAGTTTGCGATCGTGAAGCTGGCAATAGATGATCATGCAGAGCATATATATGACGATCATAGATGATGCTGTATAGCTGTAGTAAAAGCCTTACTGATTCTGTGTTGACCATTGTTGACCCGTGTCAGCGTACGTCGATAGCAAATAAGTGTTTATTTCTCTACGATTGAGAGACGACTTTGCTGTTCTTGCTCATCCTATCAAGATGGTATTGGATTGGCATTTGGGTCTCCTTTCGTTGACGTTTATATTGCAATTGTGAGTTGATTGCCGCATTTGAGTAACGCCAGCTGTAAGACTGTCCGTACGAATTACTAAGTCTAAAAAGCTATAGTGTCGCTTGCTTTGCTGGGTGTGTGCATTTTACAGGGCAGGCTTCTGCTGAAAAAGATTTGATTCTGTCGGCAGAACAGTTATAATAGGTGCGCAATACTTTAGCAGATTGAGATGCCACGCCTTTTCTCCTCCTCCTCCTCCTCCTCCTCCCGCCTACACCACCACTCCCACTTTCACCTCCTCCTTCTCTCCTCGCTCCTCCTCATCTTCCTTCTCCTGCCTCTGCTTCTTCTCTATCTCCTGCTCCTCCTGCTCATCCTCCTCCTCCTCTTCCTCCTACTCCTCCTCCTCGTCCTCCTCTTCCTCCTCGTCCTCCTCCTCCTACCCATGCCTGTGGCTGTTTTGTTTCTTCTGCGTGTTTTAGAGAACGGAAAAATTCTCAGCTTATAGTTAAAACGGCCGTGTTTTGTTTCTCGTGCAGGAGCACGCAGCCACCGTAGATGGCCGTGGGCGTGTTTGTCTCATTTAGTCGAGGAGTCGTAACTATGGCTCATACCTAGCAGAGAAACGGAATCGGTGTCCGTCTAGCGACGGTGTGTGGGTTGTGTGGACTGTCACTGAAAGATATATGTGTGCACTATACAAGGCCTACTATACAGCAGCTGCATACATACCTACATACACGCACGCGCGCGCACGCACGCACGCGCGCGCACGCACGCACACGCGCACACACGCACGCACGCACGCACGCACGCACTCACACACACACACACACACACACACACACACACACACACACACACACACACACACACACACACACACACACACACACACACACACACACACACACACACACACCGCCCGAAACAGTGGAAGCGCACAGGGACGTAATCAGGAACCTTCTCAAAGGAATGTTCGTTGGGATCGTTATGAAAGTATGCCACGAGATGCGCGTACGTTAAAGTGTCTTCAGATCAAGATGGAAGCTCAATCGTACGTAGTAGCAACTATTTTGCAGACGAAACTAGGTAAGCACTCATCCAGTTTACCTTAGCCAAGACATACAAGCAAAATAGAGAGCTGCCACTGTAATAATTAACGCCAGGCAAAAACTTACACAGTACCACACACACTGCACTGCAGTGGCCACTGGCAGCTGGCATACGTTACATGCTAACATTGGACAGTACAGAATGCATAGAAATTATAGGATTAAGGAGCATAAACCTTCTTCAACAATTAACTTTTGAAAATTTCACTGATGACATTGTACGCCTCATTACACTCCGGATGTATAGATTTCTGCTAGCAAAGCCGGCGAGTCAATATTCTTTCTAAAAGCAGTAAACAAATCCATGTTTACCCTCTCTTGAGTAAAAATGGTTATCCGACAAGCTTACTGCCGCCCCCTTGCATGTCAGCAGAAAGTAAATTCATCGGTCCTTTCAATAAACCATAAGAATGCCTAGAGGCTCAGCCGCCTGAAAACAAAAAAGTTTTTCAATCGCATCGCTTTCAAACCAGTGTTCCTCAGAATAAATGTCTAAAATTGCCCTCGGTGCCCGATTGACCTGTTGACTTGACTCCCATTTCGGACAGTGATGGCTTTTCCTCCATTGATGCTAGTACAGCTACTATCAGCGGCTTAGGTCGAGCCGTTTTAGATTTGTGCTGCAATTCTGCAATTTCCTTCTATACTTAAGTTAAGAGAGCGGAATGTTGCTCCTTCTTTTTTTACACCTCTTGACTTATGATTGACCCCCAGCTTCGAACCCAACTCGTTTTTCGATTACCCACCAGCGTCCACGACTTCTCGAATCCGTACGTCGAGGCGTTTAGATTTTGTGCCCAACTGTTGCACGGCGCACGGACGGACGCTCGCACATGGAGAGGGACGGCGGAACGGTACGCACGCGAATGCGCATGCGATTCTACAGCTGCAGGACTATGATCAGATAGAGCTAAAATAATCGATCAAAAGATAAAAGTCCATTAAAGCCTAAAATTCGAAAAATTAAATAATAAATGAAATTATATAAGAAATATAAATAATATTTGTATGGGTAAACCTACATAGGCGTTCTGTGAAGTGTCCGTCAGTTTCAGCTATCAATTATCATCTCACATAGGTCATTCTGATTTTTACTAAACGTTTACAATGTGGTAAACAAAAAATTGAAATTAAGTGAATACGGCAGAAGTATATACTAAACAGGTCAAAGTAGAAGAAAAAATGTTCATTTCCCGAGGGTAGTATCGCAAACCAGAATCAATTGCGTTAGGAGTACCGATGTTTAGCCATTCGTTACTGGGCCGTTATGGCTATAAGCCCAATGCTTCACACCGTTATGTGATGCTATAATGTTATCTGTTACGCGCATCTATTGATGAATAGATTATTATAAATTTTTACTTTTTAACTTTTTTGAAATTAGACTCCAGACGTTGCTGATTTCAAAAATTATTTACGTTTTTCTAGCTGCGGAAGTTCTTCTCTAGTCTATGCGCGGAACACACATATTCGGCACTGAACACTTTTATTAAATTAGATATAATACAATATACATATATATACTTATTTAATCTATATACACTCAGAGCCTTATAACCTAGAGAGAGTATGACACCGTGTTTAACAGCGTATTTGTCCATAGTTTCAACTTGTAAATATTTCGATCATATGTGCGAATTAATATATTCAAACCTTTACCTTGTTCTTCGTCTATGGTTGATTCTCCCTTAATCATATGACACACAATTTACTGTATATGTATGTGTTCTTTCAAAAGTTATTTGGATACGACACCGCGTTTCACACAGTTTCCCAAATGTTCTCGATGTATCTCGCGGCAAGTTTATATCGGATGTGCTTCTATTGTCTATTGACGGAACGCTGGCGGGCTGTTGGCGGATATTAGGGGCACCCGAATTGTATTGGCAGCGTGTACGTTTCCAGCGGTGCTACGATAATAAAATGTGCTCACGCGGACGCTAGCAGCTGATTTGAAGCTGTTGTTGCCATCGTGTTCACTGTATGATAGGGAAGCCGAAACAAGTTGCTGTTACTGTCTTCCTCAAGATCCCAACAGCCCCCAGCAAGTCCCGTGTTACAACCTGGTGCCTGCCGCCGCTATCAAACATGCGCCGTTAATCATGGCAGAACATTTGGGAACTGCACCCTGCTGAAAACCCGTTGTCGTATATCAAAGGAACTTTTTGAGAAAACATACCGATTTTCAGGTAAATTAGGTGGTGTCATATAATTAAGGGAGAATCATAGCAACGAAAACAACGGATAAAGTCTGAACTTATATTTATTCACATATGACTACGAATATTTACAATGTAAAACTATTGCAAAACGCTGTTTAACACGGGTTCATACCTTTCTATATTTATGAGCTCGTTGATATAGATACACAACTGTGATGCTAGCTATAACTGAACATTTATCTGGACGTATTGACTCACTGGGGTTGTTTATTCACACGACAGAACTGCTCAGCCCGCAAGTAGCAGCTAGGACCAAGGTCGGCCGGAGCAACGTCCCTCCCTGCTCCACAGGAATACCGAGTGTCCTGAGATTTAATCTCGTTAAGTTAGACATTATGTCTAGATTGCTCGCTAGGAGCACAGTCAGGGCATGAAGTCCGTGTAGATGATACGTATTAATAAAGCGGCGCTCGGGGGGCGTGGTAGACAACAACGCTGGCCTGTTAGGTGAATTCGCTGATGAGCACAGCGAGAGACGCAGCACTCTACTAATTAACACGACATCCACAATAGACGGCACGACGGAACGGAAATTGCTTCTTGCCTTTTGCCTGCATTCGAGACTCCGACTGAAATGAGAGCGGGGGTAGGGCAGTGAGACACGAAGCCTGACATAGCTGCACGAGTTCTCGCATTATCCGGCAATATGTTGCCGTGATTGCGTACACAATGCTCTTACGAAAGCTCGTTAGAGCGCAAGCTAACGAAAGACCCAGTATCAGGAGGCAGGGTAGAAATTAACTTTGAACACGTGAGTCTAACCGGCTCTCTACCTCAAATAACAGGAGTCGCGCAGCAATATGCAGCGGAAGGTCCGCAGTCTGAGGTATCAAAATTAAAGATATTCAACACTAACGCATGTCCTTTATTTTTACGATTCATGCCGGCTGCACGTCTGACCAAATTTGCATTATGCGACATTAGCCTGAAAAAATACCGGTAATTGCGCGAGGCGTGACTCTGGAACGCAGTATAGCAGAATTTTTCTAGGGAGTCGGCACGCGGACTCTGCATATCAATCAGGAGATCCGAAGTAAAATGAGAAGTATTTGACTCCGGCAACTCCCGTTAATTTCGCACCTGCAGAGAGTGAGTAATACATAACAGATCTATTTATGATTCGACTCCTGAAATGACTAACGATATTACATGGCCCCGTACACCCGCACCCGCCCTCCCCAGCAGTGTCGTGCTGCTACAGGCCACCACCCGTTTGATTTGCTCCAGCCTAACTATGACGCCGAACACAGAACTAGGTTGAAAATGGGACTGGGAGCGGACTGTTGAACAGGAACGCAAACGGTGCAGTTTCTCTCTCGCTATATGACCGGTCGACAGTCTGACGGTTAGACTGAACGTTACGATTGAGAAGGCTGACTGAAGCTGCCCTCATCAAACAAGTGACCGGCCAGAGTGCGCGACAGCGCTCAACGTTGAGTGTACTGCTAGCAAGGGTATTTTCTGGATAAACTCACTGTCAACGAATCATAGTGGCCCTCGCACGCACAGTTCGACGCTCAGGCATTTATCTAGGATACTACTAATAACAGATTCTACACATCTATGATAGGCTTTGCGTATACCTACTGCGTAGATACCAGTAATAAAGATACAGACTGTGTAACTTTAATGACTTCGCATATATTAACATTTATCATGGATATGCGTCGGAAGCGCGGCGCTCAAGTGCAGGCTCTGATAGCCAAAAGCAGTTCAGATCCTTTGTTACAATCAACAATCCAGGTTTAAACCCTCATCATAGAGGGTCAACAAGGTTATCAAAGCACTTACTCTTCGCACGTCAGAGGAAAGTAGCTTGCATAGTCCTTTCAATAATGATTAGAAACGGATAGGGTCTCAGCGCGTGAAAACAAAAAGGTTTTGCACGTTGTCGTTAGACCATGTTTCTCAGGAAAATGTCTGATATCTGGAATCCTTTCCAACTGCCCTTTGACTGGTGGACCTCCATTTCGCCGCTGAGGTGACATGAAGTCTTCCTCCATCACAACTATACATCGAATATTTAAGAGGGGTACTGGGTCGAGCCGTTGAGAGTTGTGCCCGCATTCACGTATTTCTCCTATACCTTATTAAGAAGATTCCAGCCCATTGACACAAACTTTGGACCTTTGACCTTAGCCCCCAATTAGAATACCGAGTCATATCAAGACGTACCGTCGAGCGGCTTAAAGATTTTGCTAAACTGTTGACGGACGCCACGGACGGACGAACGCCGACGCCAACGGACAATCATGCGCATTCGACAGCTGAATCCTGACATCGCTCAGCTGAGATAAAAACACATACATGTGGAATAGCATATGAGAAGCAATTGCATAATCATCAGCGACGTCGATGAAATCAATAATGGTACTCACCGACGATTGCCGCTACGCCCGCCGTCAACTTATGCGATGACGCGTCTCGCCGTTCGTTACGAACATCGACACGCCTCGGCCAGAAATCCATGCTCGACAGATCGATTGCTCCTTAAACCTAACCCTTGTGGCAGACAGGATGAGAAGAGGCGAGCCAGGCACTCGCTAATAACGCACGAACGCACGCCGGCAGCACTTACCCGATATCGCACAACAGCGCGTCCACTCTGTGTGTGTGATGTGCCTCGAATGTAGCGAGCGAAGTCTTTACCGTCACTCGGAGTACGGTAACCTTTGCGTAGCGATATCTATTTCCGGTTAAGTACAATGTAAGCAGACAGCACGCTAGAACAGAGAAACAGCAAAACACAACGAACGACATTCCAGGACATGATGCCCAAATAAACAAGGTAAGAGGAAGCACCGACACACGGGTCTTACCGAACAGCTCATACAACGTAGCGCATTTAATCAAACGCATGACAAATGCGGCCATGCAAACGCTCTGGTTCTAACTGTTACCTACTTCGCGTGTCCGCGTACTAAACGTAAAATGTTAGTCAAATTGCAATTACAGTCGAATTACCTTGTATCTCCATGATCATGCTCGCGTGCGGCTTTAATTAATTAGTAATATCAAGGCAAATATAAGTGCTTGATTTAAATATTC
The DNA here is from genome assembly GCF_000485595.1 of Priapulus caudatus. NCBI lineage: Eukaryota > Metazoa > Priapulida > Priapulimorpha > Priapulimorphida > Priapulidae > Priapulus > Priapulus caudatus. Next base: position 63,896 of record NW_014577785.1, on the reverse strand, counting down.
TTTAATCGCAGTGATAGACTAAAAGTAATATAGCCAGGATATGCGGGTAAACTCGCTCTCCAGTATACATTTCAGCATCGAGATCAAACAAATTGACAACGGCGTATTTTTAGCCGAAGAGTAGGG